>NC_052506.1:35327673-35609503 GCF_014356525.2 Nilaparvata lugens
GCTCCAATCTCCTAACGTTGATGTGTATAAGTTCAGTCCTAAAAGTCTCGTGTGAGCATTTTTTAATGATTTATGAATTTGTCTTTAAATTGATGAATAATTAATCAAATTTATTTGAAAGTTTGTTACTTGAATTATTGGGCAACTTCTTTGATAAGTTTATCAAATAAACTATACCTATGCTTTTGAGAAGGAAATACATTTTCTTCAAATAAGTATGTTGCTATTGTCTCCTCACTCACTGGGAGATCAGTTTACTGAACATGGAAAATTACAACCATGAATTAACAAAACAGAAGTAATTTACTTAAATTGTCAGTATGGTAATCGCAACGTGGACAAAATAATTGAATGTAATCTATATTTAAATTAAAAAGTATACAAAGGTTGAATAACCAAAAAACCACTCAACCTAAAACTCAAAAGTGTTATAATATGGAATGCATATTATATAATACATATGACATTTCGTTCACTCGCTGTACAATATCTGGAGTATAAAATGGAATCGGAGCTTACTGGAATTATTTTCATTTTTATGGGATCAATACATTACAAAAATCGAATCGATTCAAATAACGACTCAAGTTGCAAACTCTGTGATAGATTTTGAAACATAACGGTACAATGTTTCAATGAATGATTGAATGAAAATTTTGGTTTGAGCGACCAAATAATTATCTATTTCTTCATTCATTTGAATTTTTAACATCGTCGCTATAATTATGCCACTAATAACCATTTGGTAGACCTCAATTGAATTAATGCCATATTATATTATTCTTGACTTTTTATTTTCTTATTTCACCCGATCTCTTCTCTGTTTAATCCCATGCTCATCGTTTTAATTAATATATTAGGCAGTATTTTCTTGTTCAGTCCACAGTGAAAATAAGAGTAGACTTTTCTTTTGCATAATGTACTTAATTTCAAACAACAAAATATTAATGAGAGGCGATAGGAATAAAAAATGTAAGTATTCTAATGAAATTTAAATTGCCGTTAACTTCACAACCCCTATAGTAATCCCTCACTAATGAAATCTTTGGGTTTGTGTTAAGTAAATCAGCTTATTTTTTGTCTTGCAAATGAAATAAGAATTCATATTTAATCACTCGTGATGGCTGTGGTCTACAAATTATTCACGCTAATCGAGCCTCTTTGCTTTTCTGTCTTCTATTCTCAAAATATGACGGCGAAAAAGTTTCCTATTTTCAAGAGTATAGGGTACCGGTACCTAATAAACTTTACTTGCACACAGAGAAAATGTCTAAATATTGTAAAAGGCTCATACGTTCTTTCTCCTCAACACGATACTTATTTACATTCCACGATATTTTTGTAAGAATAATTAATTTTATTAGCAGAATCGCAGCATTATTAATAGAAGTGGATAATTTATTATACGGCGGTAGGCCTACTCACGTATATCCTGCTCCTACAGTAATCATAGTATTTTCCAACTTGATCGACTAAATCTGATTCATCCAGGGTCAAGATGAAACCAGTCACTTTCGTCAACTGTTGCTATCATGATATCAAATTAATAAAATTTGACTCATTCAGGGTCAAAAGCATACTAAGAATTTGATTTTGTGAAAATTCCAATTCACAATCATCATCATCACTTGATGATAACTGATAAACCGATAAGCACTTGAACAGCCCCTTCTTGAGGTAGATATCCTACCATCATACTTTAATTATGTTATTATTGTAATTTCTAAATTTCAAGTAAGAATTAGTAGTTTCTCATCTCAATACGAATAAGTGTTTAAATGGATTTTAACTCTTCAATGTTGTTTTCCATCACGAATTGCTTATTATTAAATCACTTTTTGCTTTTTGAAAAAACGACTAGCAGTCAGATATTTTACAATAAATGAAAAAATCACTCACTGGACAACGAGATCTTTCGGCAGTTCCGCCATCTTCTTGGTTGTACTCATAGACAAGTAGAAGGATAGGATGGTAATTTATAGTGTGCTGTTGGTGTCTATTGGATTAGTGTCTGTTGGTGTCTATTGGGTTTATTGTGGCTAAGAAGGTAATCAAAGAGGATGTGGGATTTGAAGTTGGTTTGTTCATTTAATATACATTGTCTATTGCTTTTAAATTGGGTGTATATTTCAAATTGTTCTATTGTGTCTAATTCTGGTCCTTTGTTTTTTATGTGTATGATTTGTAGATCAGTATTTATGTTTGTGTGTTTGTGATTTTCTTGAATTAGGTGGTTGGCGAATGCAGATTCTGTTTTTGTTTTTAGTCCCTGAATATGTTCCTTGTATCTTTGATTGAAAGAACGGCCTGTCTGTCCGATATAGAATTTATCACATTCAGAGCATTTTAGCTGGTATACTCCTGGGAGTTTGAGTTTTTTGTTGTCTTGAATTTTTTCTCTTTTATTGATATGCTTGTAGATTTTATTTTTTGTTCTAAATGCTACTTTATACCCAGATTTTCGAAACATACTTCCTATTCTGTTGGATTTGTTATATTGTGTCTAATTCCATGCTCATCGTTTTAATTAATATATTAGGCAGTATTTTCTTGTTCAGTCCACAGTGAAAATAAGAGTAGACTTTTCTTTTGCATAATGTACTTAATTTCGAACAACAAAATATTAATGAGAGGCGATAGGAATAAAAAATGTAAGTATTCTAATGAAATTTAAATTGCCGTTAACTTCACAACCCCTATAGTAATCCCTCACTAATGAAATCTTTGGGTTTGTGTTTAGTAAATCAGCTTATTTTTTGTCTTGCAAATGAAATAAGAATTCATATTTAATCACTCGTGATGGCTGTGGTCTACAAATTATTCACGCTAATCGAGCCTCTTTGCTTTTCTGTCTTCTATTCTCAAAATATGACGGCGAAAAAGTTTCCTATTTTCAAGTATAGGGTACCGGTACCTAATAAACTTTACTTGCACACAGAAAAAATGTCTAAATATTGTAAAAGGCTCATACGTTCTTTCTCCTCAACACGATACTTATTTACATTCCACGATATTTTTGTAAGAATAATTAATTTCATTAGCAGAATCGCAGCTTTATTAATAGAAGTGGATAATTTATTATACGGCGGTAGGCCTACTCACGTATATCCTGCTCCTACAGTTATCATAGTATTTTCCAACTTGATCGACTAAATCTGATTCATCCAGGGTCAAGATGAAACCAGTCACTTTCGTCAACTGTTGCTATCATGATATCAAATTAATAAAATTTGACTCATTCAGGGTCAAAAGCATACTAAGAATTTGATTTTGTGAAAATTCCAATTCACAATCATCATCATCATCACTTGATGATAACTGATAAACCGATAAGCACTTGAACAGCCCCTTCTTGAGGTAGATAGCCTACCATCATACTTTAATTATGTTATTATTGTAATTTCTAAATTTCAAGTAAGAATTAGTAGTTTCTCATCTCAATACGAATAAGTGTTTAAATGGATTTTAACTCTTCAATGTTGTTTTCCATCACGAACTGCTTATTATTAAATCACTTTTTGCTTTTAGAAAAAACGACTAGCAGTCAGATATTTTACAATAAATGAAAAAATCACTCACTGGACAACGAGATCTTTCGGCAGTTCCGCCATCTTCTTGGTTGTACTCATAGACAAGTAGAAGGATAGGATGGCAATTTATAGTGTGCTGTTGGTGTCTATTGGATTAGTGTCTATTGGTGTCTATTGGGTTTATTGTGGCTAAGAAGGTAATCAAAGAGGATGTGGGATTTGAAGTTGGTTTGTTCATTTAATATACATTGTCTATTGCTTTTAAATTGGGTGTATATTTCAAATTGTTCTATTGTGTCTAATTCTGGTCCTTTGTTTTTTATGTGTATGATTTGTAGATCAGTATTTATGTTTGTGTGTTTGTGATTTTCTTGAATTAGGTGGTTGGCGAATGCAGATTCTGTTTTTGTTTTTAGTCCCTGAATATGTTCCTTGTATCTTTGATTGAAAGAACGGCCTGTCTGTCCGATATAGAATTTATCACATTCAGAGCATTTTAGCTTGTATACTCCTGGGAGTTTGAGTTTTTTGTTGTCTTGAATTTTTTCTCTTTTATTGATTTGCTTGTAGATTTTATTTTTTGTTCTAAATGCTACTTTATACCCAGATTTTCGAAACATACTTCCTATTCTGTTGGATTTGTTATATTGTGTCTAATTCTGGTCCTTTGTTTTTTATGTGTATGATTTGTAGATCAGTATTTATGGATTTTAACTGTCATTTAATATGGATTGACCATCTACCAAAATATATCGCATTCATATGAATTCGGATTTTTATATTTTGTAACAACAAACTTATATCGTCATTTGAGTAGGAAAAAATGGTTTTGACAGTATCATCAAAAGAATGTTACATTTTTTTGAGATATTTAATAGTGAACACTAAATGCCCTAAAATATAAGTTAATATATATATAAATGTAGAATGTAGCCGATAATGTATGATAGATGAGATCTATTATAGTATGATGCAATGGTTTATAGGCTATATTATGAATTCGATTAATACATAATATTATGAAGAATGTATGATAGTAAATGTACGGCGATGTTGTTGCATGTTATCTTGTCTGGAAGGAGCTTACAGCTTTACCACCACACATCCCCCCCTCCGGCCATGTTGACGTCACCTACCACCACTGGGTGATCGCTGGAGCCAGCCAGCAGCCAGGTGGGCGAAGGTGAGTGAAATTGGCCAGCCAGAGAGACAGGCCAGTCTTCTCCAGTGCGTAGTCGAGACAAGGCAGTGTGCCGTCGCCGTCCAATAATAATACAGTACAACAGCCAGCGAAAGAGAGAGTTCCTTTCACGCGAGTTGCTATAGTGGCCGAGTTATTGTGAATAATAATTATAATTATTGTTGTGGTTGCTGTCCAGCATGGAGAATGTCGCTGGAAAAGTGGTGACCGCCGTGCAATTGTAGCAGCTGGTCTGTGCCTGCCGAAAATCCCTCGCATAATTGCCTACCGCCGATAACGTGAGTATAAAATCTGCAATAATGGTCTTATGGGAAAATTGAGAATTCAGATGTATCCTTTGTAATTTTTCTGTACAGTGTACATCCTGCATATTTCAATTACCGAAAACATGCAACGCTTCTCTTTTTTTTTACTGGAGAGACAATAAATTTATTCAAATCAAACTTACCATAAATATTATATTTTGTATATGACTATCATACTGTATAACAAAGCATACTTCAACTATAAGTACCTTCATATCATTTCTGACCCCTCCCCCCCAATTCTCAAAAATTCAGCTTCTACCCCTTCTACAAACAGTGAATCCGAAAGGGGCCGTTGGTAGTCATTTAAAACACACGACCTATTTTTGGGACCCCCCCCCCAAGAATTTTACTCCAGCTCTACAATATGGTTTTCGTTGGAGAAACAAAAAATACATCTGTAACTTCTACTTTTCCATAACTCTGCATATCCCATACTGTATAGGATATTCATCAACAGTGAATTACAAATTCCTATTCGCTCACATCTCTCATGTACCGTATTATATTTATCTTGTATTTATCATGTTACAGTATGAAATGTATTTGTACTCATTCATTGTTTGATGAAATAGAAACATTCTACAGTTCTCCAGTCTTTGCAGTTGTAAAATCCCCAAGTTCTATAAAAACTTATGTGTGGACATCGTGCAGCGAAAAGCAATTCATTCATTTCATTAGAACTGAAAATATCTTTACTACTTGTTCCTTTACATGCAATTGTTTCTATTGAGGATTTCTTCGAAGGATAGACTTGTTTCTATATTGAGGATTGGATTGAAGTGAAAGTGCTCCTATACTCAGGCACGGCCCTAGGGACTTTGCCGCCCTGGGCGAGATCGGCAACCGCCGCCCCCCTCTCAAGTATCCCGTCTAATTGTTAATCCCGGGTTCCACCCCTTCCTTGAGGGATCGCCCAACTTTACTATTGTGTCTCTGCTCTAATGCGATCGCGCCATTCGCACCACAGAGTCTCAGGAAACTCTAAATAATTAAAGCCGACTAAAAATTTACCTTAGGTTATCAGCTGTTCAAGTTACAATTTATTGACATTTAAACAAATATTTGATAAATATAAATATTGGGGAACAGTAACACAAAATATCTGATTAAACTATTTTTATGTTCGAAACAGGTACACATGAAGATAACAGGCTGTGCAAAGGCTAAAAATAAACTTTCTACTGGTGATATTTTTCAAAGTTTTTCGATTTGTGTATTATCAAGCTATCAAAATGAAAAAGTTCTTTTAGGAAAACATTTTTTTCCAATCATTACTTTTCAAGACATAAGTGCCCAAAGTTTAAATTTTTGGGACAGAACATTTCAAATTCGGTATGAGATAAATCAATGAAACTCAAAGGAAGTCTTCATGGATGATTGAATAAAACAAAAATTTTCTGAAAATATCTGATTTAAAGAAAGTTATTCAATTTACTAAAAATTACCAAAAAAAACGTTTAGTTGAGTTATTTTTTGTCATTTTTGGTAAATTGAATCTCTTAAAAAAATGATATTTTCAGAAAATTTCTGTTTATTCAATCAACAATACCATGAAGAATTTATCCTTTGAATATCATAATTTTATCTCTTACTGAATTTGAAATGCTCTGTCCCAAAAATTTAAACTTTAGGCGCTCATATCTCAAAAAGTAATGATCGGGGAAAAATGTTATCCTGAGAAACCTTTTTCATTTTGATAGCTTGATAATACACAAATCGAAAAACTTTGAAAAATATCACCAGTGGAAAGTATATTTTTAGCCTTTGCACAGCATTAAGACGTAGACTGCAAGAGAGTCTTAGGTCTAATTAACTTGCTAAGTAATTAAAACTAAAATTTCTACAACACATTAAATTTGCTTAACACACCTGTTTAATTAAGTAGAACTCGTCTGACTTTTGCATGGGAGAATTCCTTCACCAATTCTTCAAGATCTAGGGACTGAGCTACTTTATGTTCGCTAGACCACTCAGACTTCCTTGGACATTGTTGATCTTGGAAAAGTCTTAATATTAGCTTCTCAATTAGAAGTTTGGAAAAGCTTCTTATACAATTTTACTATTCACATTTATTATTATGAATTTATTGTTTATGTTGTGCCGGGCACTCTCTTTAATTCAGGCCTTTTCCCAAGTTATAATAGTAAATTTAATACGCAATAGACTAGAGCCATTATTGTAAGTGAGTTAGCGAAATAAATTATTTTCTCTCTCTATTATGAACGGCCATGACTTCGAGTTTCCCATGATAGATATTTAAAAATTGTGGCTCCGAGTCGTCGAGGAATGTAGATTATGGAATTATCTCTAAAACTTAGCCTTCTTGTCGCGACATAAAGTGCGATAAGTTGGAAAACAGCAAGCATTGAAATTATAACAAACTACCGATTTTGCAGTTACTATTTGGTCCAAAGGCTCTAGAAGCCACGCGACGATTGGTCAAATTGATTCCATTCGCCCAATAGGAGACCTGTTTCTAAATACAGTAGTGGGGATTCCCCAGTCGAGAGACCAGATTACGTTTCGGAGGACACTTTGCTAGGAGCACTACGAGAGTAAAGATGTAGTCATTATGTTTCGCCCTTTTTGGGCAAGTTTATGAGTTTATATCATTTTTAGTTAATGTAGGATCTAGTTTTATTTTTTATTAATGTTTAAATTTACTAGTAGTGCCATGTCCTGAAAGGTTTAATTGTGTTTCTTCATCATGTACGAATAATTGTTTCTTCAAATAACCGCTAAGGTACGTAAAATAAGGTTAAAATATAATTTAGGGAATTTAATTGATTGAAACTTCCATAAGAGTATTGAATTAATTAAGCCTGTTATTTTTAAGTTAATAATATGATTGAGAATAATCCTTTTGATTTTATTAGTGATGGAAGATAATTATAAATTTTTTTTCTACAGAAGTATAGAAAGTTTTCAGTTACGTTACATTTGAGTTATTGTTTCTGGAGATATATTATCGTAGAGTATTGCTGAAAGTCAGGAAGATAGCCTTTAAATTGGAATGAAACTTTTAAGAATTGTTCATATTGAGTTTATGACATTTTTTAATTTATATTTTTCAGACTCTGTTTTCTTATGTCATTAAGGCTTTTGAATGATTTAGTAAATTTTTTATGATAGAAATCTTAATAGATGAAGAAGAAAGTTTTCTTCTCCAGGAAATTAATATTAATGAATGTTCAAATTTTAATACAATTTAAATTATTTTCTATGTGTCTACTAATTTTATTTAATTAAAGGTAAAAACTATCCACAAGATGAATCTTATAAGGCAAACATTATCTTTCCTTAAAGTGAAATTTTCAATATTTTTTTCTTTTATTGTATTATAAAGTGTCTTGTTTTATTAGGTGATAAATTCATAATTTCAGTTGATACTAGTTTTTGGACTTGTATTTGTAGGTAAATCAAATCATAAACTCTGGAATGTTCATTTTTAATTAAGGTTCTGAGCAGTTTTGGGCGAATGCCCGTTATTTACTCTTGGATTGCGTCCTATAGTTCATAAATAATAAATAAAATAAATGTTGGCTGGCGCACAAGTTTCCAACAATACTAGCCGAGCTACTATATGAAAAATTATATTTGATTTCGCAAACCAAACGAAAAATATCATATAAGTTAGCATCATTTCAATTTGAATTATTTGTGAAGAAAGATCCATTAATTCTGATAAAAAGAATCAGTAGTTTAAAGATAAAAATCTATATAAAATGAGGATTCAAAGAATGAGAGAATTTAATTAATTGTAATCAATAGATAACTCCTGTTTTAGCTTTTGATGAATTGTAGGAAGAGTTAGAAATTAATGCTGTAATACATTTATTTACAGCGGTCATGTGTGTTCCCAAACCAACTTCTTGTACTACCACCCCTTTGGTTCCGCAATTTATGTAACACCGCTTCAAGACACCCGTTCAGACGACAGGTCTAGGGACGTAAGAGGACGTCGCCGTCAAGCCAAATTCAACCGGTAAAAGCTCACCGCCAAAAACAAGGTACTGTAACCCCGACGATAAAGCAACGTACAGACCAACGAAAGTGCAGTGTAGTGAAACAAAGGTTCATTCGAGAATGTCAATCAAAAGTGGGGATTCAAAATTATTATGAAATGGGTTATATGGGTTACTATCGACGAAACTTGGGTTCAACGGGCTTTTCTTTCTTGAGGATTGGATTGAAGTGAAAGTGCTCCTATACTCGTAGTATAGGTAATATCAAAGAAAATATGTTGTAGGTCCATTCTATTACTATCCTCTTTAGTCATATATTAAAACTTTATAGATTGGAGAACTCCTATGGTCAATATTCAGTAAGATGAAGATGAAAATTGTCCGGTATAGTCTACAATAAATAGGTAGGCCTAGTTGTTGATCCTTCTGTTCACCATCCACCTACTTTATTTTCATCTACAATAAGATTTGCGTCAACTTGATAGATCTTCATAACTTGAAAAACATATCTATTTTCACGCAAGGAAACAGATTTTTGAACAATCTGAACAATGCATGTACCGTATATGTAGAATCTTTGAACATACTATTTCAAGGATGTAAAATTGATGAAACAAGCGAATAATAAAACAAAGAAGAATACAGAATACAGGATTGGTCATTTGATAGATCATATTATCAAGTTTTTCTATAGAGTAAACATTTAAAAGTATATGCCCATCTCTGTTTAGATGAATGTAATAAGAAACTGAAAATGAGCATGATAAAGGTTTATACAGTTTTGAATCTGAAGCTTATTATACCTGTTCTATAACTGTACCTTTATCTTATTCCCATAAAGGTGGAAGAGTGTGTGAGAACTTGATGAAAATACTTCTTGTACGGTGAAAAAATCATCGAAATGTTTATTATTTCACAGAGGCATTCAAATTCTCATTTGCTTGATTCTGATTATTCTAATACAATTTGTCACCATGATTCACTATTGACATTTCCAAGTATTTCCCTGTAGGCTGTAGCCAATCCAAAGAATATTACCGTATCACATTCTATACTCTCTGGGCGAATCAGGGTCTTTAAACTTTGCCTTTTCTCACCCAAGATAGAAATATTGTTGATTTCTTATGGGATATCAGTTTCTTCCTCGTTTCATAGTCATGGTTTTTCCAAGACTCTTACCTTTTTGAATGTGAACCCCCACGTGAAGGTGAATGACACTGGATACCATGGCCTCTGGCTGTGGCCATCGACTGTGGTGAGGTGCGAAGGTCCGCCTCCGCAGTTTGTTATTCATCACATCAAGCTAGTCTCCGTTATTGCATGCACTCTATTGTGGGAGCATCTTCATTTGCCTGTGCTACCGGAGCCATCCGTTTGCTGCAACACTAAACAATCAAACTAGATTCAAAATAACTTTATATTATTTTTGTAAAAAAATCATTACATTCTCTCCCATAATGGGAAATTTGAAATTAATATTTTTAAATATTATTTTATATGAGTAATCTGTGACGCAATTTTTCTATTTTATTATTTATGATTCTAAGCTGACCAATATAATATCAGTGATAGTCGGCCTTTGTATTATTTTTGTGAGAATGGAATCTACTTCTCCAAAAAAGTTGTTTTTATTAAAAAATGAATAATAAATAACTAACATCTAGGCTATTATATTTAATACATATTATATTTATCTCTTCATGGATGAATGTAACACTATGTAACGTTTTTTGTGAGAAGTATTTTTTCAATTTTTAAAAAGTCCTTAATAGGCTACAGGAATAGAGTTCTAAAATTCATAAGAATTCTCTCATTTTCCAATTTGCAATTCTCTATTATCCAATTCCTTGTAATCACACAGTAAAGAAAACCCTGTAATTAAATTCCTTTCTCCATTGAAAACTGTGGTAAATTTCAATTCTCCTTTAGAGTAAAATAAATCATTTGACAGGAACGTCCCTCTCAACGGGCTTTCCTGATGGACAGGAATTTGCCCTCCCTCTCTTCCAATAATTATAGAATAGAAGTCGACGCTAATGTTAATGGTTGACGTCCTTGGGCTCTATACCTGGGAATTTCTAGGTATCATATCTAGAATTTTAGAATCCAATATCAACGTACATATTCTATTATATACGGTAATAGAAAATGACGAACAATCAGAATACGTATCCAATGTTATTGAATAAAGCATTGTTTTTGTGACATTGATTGTTTCTATGATTCACTGTTTAAGTCCACATCAGTTAGGTACCGTACCTCATCAATGATGGCCACAATGTTCTCATAATATGAAGGTAAAAACTTCAACTTACCGCTACCCCACTTTACTACTTATTCCTTATTGTGTTATTGATATTTTATATTATGAGGAACAAACGCCAATTTTTCTTAATCAAATACAATAATATTTTATTAGAAATATTCTCACAAAAACTTATGAGATGTAATAATGGAAATCGAAGTTATCGTAACATCCTTAACATTCTATTTGTGTTGACTGAAATTGCAAGTGTTAACCGTATTCTCATTTGAAGAAATGGTCATCAACGAAAGTCACAGAATCTTTTCGATTGTCAATAACACTCCATTAGTGAGAGATATCCTATAATTGTGATCCTATGATTTATGGCAGGTGACTGGCGCCTCTTGTTTGAAATAGATATATGTGAATGTCATTTAATCAGTCATCGTCTAGCTCGTTAGTGGTTAGTTCATCCTTTTATCGGTTCACTTTATCAACTGTTTCATTCACTCTATTACAGTAGGCCTAGTTCATTGCTCTCAACATTCCGAAAATATTCTGAAACATGGGAGCAAAATAAACCATAAATTATTATCAACACAGTCTTTGTAGATCAGAGAAGCGAAATCGAGACACATTTGTAGGAGTCGACTACCTAAGCTACGTTTAATTCCTTGGTAATTTATAATAGATTTCTGTATTATTGTTTGACGTTCTCAAATCTTAGTTATTGGTGATAATGAGGAACTTCAGGTTTTGGGACCGACCAATTCTAAATTGAAAGTGAAAATTTTCTCTTTTCCTTTGGAAGAGTTAGATTGCAAGCAACCACAACGTTGGTCTCAGCCACCTCTTCTTTCTCGCTTTCCTTCTTTTCTTTTTTCCTTTCCTTTACTCAATCGTCGATTTCCCGGCCCACCAGATGAACCTGACAAGGTCATCGTGCCTCCAACGTGTCATCTGTCCTTGGCGACATGCTTATTTACTATAACCTTTCAACAATTTATCATTAATCACACACTTGGACTGAATGAACTTACATTGTATATTCTAAATTCAATCATCGTCATACGATTAAATACTATTTTGAACCATAGTGGTTAGAAAAAGATAGGTAAGTAGATAGAACCAAAGTACCGTACCTAGAATACATGTATTCTAGGTGCCTTGAGTAGAACGAAAGATAGAAGAACTTATTGCAATGTTTATATCACGAACTTTATCTTTCGTTCAAAATAAAGATAAAATATATTATAAATATAATAAAGATATATTGTGGAATCTTTAATCATTTGTCAAAAAACATCAATTTCTTGTAGAGTTGGAGTAGACAACCAGGGCCGCCCGAAGGGTGGGCCGCCCCGGGCGCCGCGGTCGTATAATGATTACCGCCCCAACATTATCGGTTCAAGTACCTTTATTTCACCTTCACCTTAAAAGTCTTGAACCATTTTCTAATCAATCTATTTATAACTCATTACTTATATGTGTAGTGTAAATTGTGGCATAAACAATAGAAACTTGACGTTCACTGACTGAACTTTGGTAAATACAGTCACTCTACGCATAGCATAGGCGTATATTTTTCCAGTCATTGAGTGCGCCTGTGCGCGCCCACTGCTCCTGAAACCCGCAAGTCTTCATTGTTCGCTGGTTACAAAATTTTTCCATTTAGGAATATCAACGGAAATTTAAAATTAAATAGGTTTTAGCCTGCATAATACAAGGTTAGAAAAGACTATGAGATAAGACAAGCTGGGCCGGATGGTTTAAATATGGAGCTGTTCAAGCATGGGGAACTCTTCTTCAAACTTCGCTTCCTCCATTTGATAAAATGTATGTTCTGGAGACAATTGAGCATCCTAGAAGTTTGCAAAGTTGCTACAGTCAAATCTCTTCTCAAGAAGAGAGATAATAATAGTCACCATATACATTGGTGCTTGCAATTTATAATGTAGTTCTAATTTTTTAATATATTATTCGGATACATGAGAAAAGTCCAGAACCAATTTCTTTATGCAAAATTTCCTTGTGCTAGATACAGAGTGGCCGAAAAACCTCGTATTTCCAGTTCATTTTCCAGCTATTTCTGCCAAATCCAGTACGGTAATCGGACGGAAAAATTTGCTCTAACCTTTGTTTCAGATTATAAAATTCTGAATAAAATGAGATCATTCAGAACTCTCTATCTTTAATAAGTACTGAGCTATGATTTTTCAAAAATGAGTGAAATTTAAAGAAAAAATCAATTCTGATGAATTTTAGTTTTTGATCAACAATATCTTCCGATTGTTATCATTTAGTTAGATGTAAAATTCAAAGTCCCTCTGGGCGTATTTGTGTGCCTACAATCTAAGATCAGGTCGAGCGCTCTATCTCATATAGATTCTCAGTTACAACTGACAACAATGCTCCTTGTATCATGAAAAATACCTCATTTTCGGCTTCAACCATCCGTCCGATTACTTGATTTGGCAGAAATAGCTAAAAACTGGAAAATTAACTGAAAATACGAGGTTTTTGGGCCACTCTGTATCTATCACAAGTAAATTTTGCATGAAGAAATTTGTTCTGGACTTCTCTCATGTATCCAAATAATATATTAAAAAATCAGAACTACAATATAAATTGCAAGCACACCTTCTTCTTTATGTCTATATTGACTGGACTAAGAAGCTCCTGTGAAAACTGTAGAGGAATCAGCTTGCTAAACACTGCTTACAAAATCTATAGCATGATTATCAAGGAGAGAGGATGCAGCCCTTAATGGAATTTCTCCTCTTGGAAGAGCAATGTGGCTCTACTTTTAAATACTAACTTACCGCCCTATACTTGGGGGGGGGGGGCGCATATCGAAAGCTCGCCCCGGGCGCCTATTAACCTGGGGGCGGCACTGTAGACAACAATGTACTTTAAATAATGGATTTCAAATGCACTCTTTAAGAAATTTTGACTGTGCCGGGTTTATATACTCGGCTTATAGGCTAATCGTATCTATATAAATATACTGATAATTTACTCAATTTATTCTTTTGTACCACTAAATAAAACTACCATCATTCAGGCTTTGCTGCTGTGTCGATGAAGATGAATTAAATTTTCAAACATTTTTCTATGCCAGGCTAAATACTGTATTGGATATACATACTATTGGATCTCTGCTTCTAGCCAACAAATTCAGTATGTCTAGTTGTTCCGTTGAGTATATAGTTTTAAAAATTCTTTATCGATATTACAAGGATACACAGTCGTTTTCGCTCGAGCCGACAGAGAATGTCAGTTACCTAAATAATATCCTGATTATGAAACCAGGTCTTGCCTCTTGCAGACCACGCTGCCTGCAACTCCTTTCACTTTTCCTGCACTGCTCACTCCCCCACTCATTGTATTATCTCTCCTTGTCGCTCACTCACTCAATTACTGTCTCCCTCCTTCACTCACTCCTTCCAACCTCTTTCATGTACCGCTCCACTATTTTATTTTTCTATCTCGCTCAATCAGTTTAATCATGCTCTGTCCCTCCTTGCCAATCCCAGCTAGCTGGCTCATTCGATGTCTTGTTTGCCCACATTTTTCTTTCTCACTTGGAACTGAACTTCAATATTGCTATTTCTTCTTTATTATTTGAGAATTGATTTTCAATATAGCTGTCCGCTTCCATATGACATTCTGTCTTCTATTTCTTTTTACAGTGTAATCCAACATTGAAGCTACTGAAAGTTTTGCCTGACTCATATTCTAAACAGGATACATTTTATTTTCAAGGATTTCATGATTTCAAGATGCAACTTCTCCCTTTGATTTCAATGTTCTAAGTGAATTTCATCAATTGCTGCAATTGAACACTTGTAAAGTTAGTTATGTGCTAATTTAGTTTAGACTTTTCTTCTAGATTGCCATTTAATTTCTACCTTATAAGGTTATTCATTATTTCAACCTATTGAATCAATTGTGAGACCGGTTTGAAATTTTTAATAAACTTGATGTTACGGTGCATGATTATCGGAACTCAGTTATCATTTTTTAGTATTTTGACTGATAATGCATTGGTTCATCAATAAGTATCAGTTTCTCCATGATAATTTAATAGGGTTCTTTGGACCCTACATCGCAAAACTGATGTGTAAATAAGGTACTATTCTGATTATCTGACAAATGATTTTCAACATTCAGCAATCTTATTTCTCTTGAGTGATTCATTCCTCATTTTAATAGAAATAACTGTGAATTACTTCAACTCTATAGAGTAGTGATGGACAAAGGCAAGTATGTATGTCGAGGACCGTTGTTACTTTGGAAGGACTTTCCTATATATTGGGAAAAACAAACCTCTGAAGGGATTAATGAATTGATTAATTAATGATATCAATGAGGTTTGAGATGAACCAATATTTAAATGCATAATCTAGATTGGAATAAGATCTTATCAGATTAAACTATGATGACATTGCATTCTTTTATTGAGCCAATAGCTTGAGTCACTCGCATTGCAACCCTGACATATAACATTCTAAAGAAAGTCATCGGTTTTACAGCACTCGCGTGAATCACTGGTGAATTGATCAGCGTTGAGTTCCATTCAACAATTAAGCAATCTCACCAGCTCAGGATAGAAAAATATAGTACAAAGTATCATTTGTTTGGTTTTTGTGCCGTGTGCCGTTTCTTATTGCTTTGTACGAGTATATGCGTCATGCGGAGTGCAGCCTCTCTCCTGGCTCAGTACTGTTCTACTGTACAGTTAATCTTTATTTCAAGGTCTTCTTCAGACTCCTTTACACCCTGCTCTGCTCTTACCCAAGTGATTGTAACGGACTGAAAGCTCTCAAGTAATAGCTATTTACTGTTTAATGAATACGGATATGACTATGCAAAATATTTCAATTTTATAGTTATGAGTTTTATCAGGATTAGGTTTTAGGATTAGTTTTATCAGGTGATTGAATGCAACGCAAAAATGCATAGTTTCCTTATTAGCTTATCACTGATACGGAATTGAAATTATTATTCAGCGAATGTGTTCATTCATAGAATAAAATAAAGCATAAGGTTTGGCTATGACTTATGCCATCTCTTCTCTATGGGTCTTCTATACATTCTCTGCTAGCCAAGCTAGTTGCTCTTACCTATTTTGAGTCTGATAAGTTAGCCTATACTTAGAAATATTATTGTGCATACTGATCCTGCATACTCAGCTATTTATTCAACAATACATTGGTTTTATTTATTTTTCATTTGAAAACTCTTGAACTCTTACAATCAACAAATCATAATTATTATTGAATTTATCATTAAATTCATTAGTTTATTCACTTCTATTTTTATACAATTATTTCTGTATGAAATTTTCAAATGAATAATTATTATCAGAATCAAAGTGAAATACGAATAATATGGTTTTAAAGAGTTAATTACAATATTATAATTTTTGCTGAGGATGATCCCCACATAAGCTTGAAGCTTGTGTGTGATGAGTGAGTAGGATAGTGAACCCACAGTTTTATATGGGTTCTGAACCACTGGTTACTCATAAATAATGTTTGTTTAGGGGGCTCGGTTCCTCAAGTGGTCAGTCGGGATCGGGAGTAGAACGCGCGTCATGCGATATCTATTAATCTGAATAAGATACAAGCAAGACCACATTTTATTTTTCAATGTAATCTTGAAAAAAATATTAATCTGATAAGGAAGTTAACAACTTAAGTCAGATGAATGAAGTGGTCAGTAATTATGTGGAAATAGTTCTATACACACTCATTACTTGGAGAGCTGGATGTTCCACTAACCTCCTAACGTACGAACTCACTCTCACCACCTGTACTCGTATCCGATCTCAAATAACTCTCGTCCCGACCGCAGGACCTGTTTCATCGCAGAGGACAGGTTTCCTTTTCATCTGGGTGTGGAGTGGTTTGCTAGAGATGCAACCCCTCCCCCCCATTCTGTTGATGTGATCTGTATTGTAATAAATTTTTTATTAGATTGAATTTAAATGGGATAAAAACTCTTATTCTGCTCTTGTTTTGATTGCAAGTAGCTACAATTTCTCTCTCGATTTAAAAGAGTGCTTTCTAAATGCGGCTTTCTATCTTATAGAATGAAATTTAATTCACAATGACCATCTTTAATGAACCCATTAAATTATTATCGTAAACTGGAGTTCAAAACATTGCTTCTCATTTGTGATCCCATGGTAAATAGATTGATGTATTTTGATAAAAATGTGTACTCTTTCATGAGAATTGCGTCAGTTCGTATCATAGTTTCCTATTTGAAAGTGGATGAGAAAAAGTAAAATAGTAAATCGATATTAATTGAAGTAAAATTTCCAATATCGGCAACATGCATTTATGTAAATTAATTAATTTATCATAAAAAAGGAAACAAACATAGTCTTCTACAATACTGTTTCAGTATTGACTGTTGTGAATAATGAAGACCTTATCACAAAATTGATAAATATCACAAATATCAGATTATTCAGACCGATATCAGAAGAAATTCGAGCTTACAACACACTCATTTGCTTTAGAAACTTCTCTCAACTCTGGCAAACAACTCAGTACTTTTGAAATTTCCTTTTAGCAGTTGAATCACTACTATAGTGATCTACCTCATCTCGGTGTGACTATTGGATTCATTCATATCAAGGTTTTGTTTCAACATACCACATTTCCTTTTGGAAAATTTTAATCTTGATCTACTGTTCTACAATCTGTAATCGAGTAAAACTCGAAATCACTTTTTGTTTCAATTTTCTCAGTATTAATAAAAAAGATAGTCCTCTCATCTCCAAACGTCTTGTACTACTGTGAATGAAGAGCGAGTCTGCTATTGCAAGACAAAGGGTTGGAAAGAGTTTTAACGAAAACGTCTGAAATAGTGAATGTAGAGTGAGTGATGTGGTAGATTGAATGTGACAGAGACAGCAATAAGCGAATGCACCACTCGATTTGCAAATCACGTTCAGCTCTGAGGCGTAAATAATGTGAGAACGAAATTTCACCAGCGAAAACTATTATTATAATAAGCTCTATAATGATCGACCGTTATTCGGTTCATGTCTCCCTCTTTTATTTATGCGATCAAATCACTGCATTGCAATATAAGTCTCAATGCACCGTTAAATCTGGCAATTATATTAGACTAGAAATTGAGCCATAAAAAATTACAGTCTACTTTCTTGAGATAGACTTTTAATTGTAGGATTGGAGTAGTCGCACTTATCATTGGTTAACTTGGGACAATGATTTATTCAATTTGGAGAATAATATTGCTGAATCTGTTCCATCCGTATTGATTCTTTAAGTAATTAATTTTTTCAACATTTCTCAGCAATGATTTCCAGATTCTGTTGTTGGCTACTGAGGTGATCTTCTAATTTTTTGTAGCTTTATTATAACTGAGCTATATTATACGAATTCTCTTAAATTTAGTTCTTTACAGAAACTAAGTAGCCTACCTATATTCAATTGCTTTCTTACAGACAAAATAAAGAAAACGATTTCTTCTTCTCCTAGAAACGGATCCGTCATTACCAAATGTTATTTTTCCAGGTAAAAGAATACTGGAGTCACAAAGAAGCCAGGTACTTTCTTGTAATCTGTCTTGTTAAGTATTTTTTTAAATGGATTGGAAAAATATAATAGTAGATATAACTATTATAACATAGATATACGGTAACACCCTTTTCTTAACTCAGGTCCTTTCCAATTTGTATCTCTTCTATAAGAAGTAGTATCTGAATAACTGGC
Organism: Nilaparvata lugens; assembly: GCF_014356525.2. Taxonomy (NCBI): domain Eukaryota; kingdom Metazoa; phylum Arthropoda; class Insecta; order Hemiptera; family Delphacidae; genus Nilaparvata; species Nilaparvata lugens. The sequence goes on from NC_052506.1 coordinate 35,346,677, forward strand.
TATAGACTATAGACAATGAATCAATGCATTGGCTGAATTATAAATCTCAACTGATATTTGATAAGTGGGAGGAGCATTATTTGAAGTTTCTGTTGTCCGCCGGGGTTCAACGCATCTTAAATCAACTCAAGAATTGTTTCTGCTGTGGTGCCAAGGCTATAAGCGCTTCAAATTTATTGCCTACCAGTTAATTTATGTGCCTTGTTCGGTATATTCACAGTTGTTGATGTTGACTGCTTTAATTTACTGCAAGGTCTGTAAAGTTACAATGAATGAGGATGATATTTTACAATAACAATGAACAGTGAGGGCTATACAATGACAGTTTATTTTGAAACATTCTCTTCAGTTTTCAAAGTAATTTTCAAACCGAAACTTATTCTGGAAAGTCATTTCGAATCATTCCATCAACTAGAGATTGCTCAGGTAAAGTATAATCAAGTGAGAAAGAGAAATATTGCAAGTTCTACCCTCTGAGAATCAATAACCCACCAGTCTTAATTGTCTATTTTTCATTTTTTTGAACAGTATTTGTTAATAAATTACTGTCACATAATATTTTCCATTTTTATACAAACAACCATGATGTTAGAAACAATTATTGTTTACTCATAGGACTCACGCTTTCAAGTTTCATGAATTCATTGTCAACAGTTCATGAATGAGTTCATGCAACTTTAAAACGTTATGTCACCTTCATCTCTTTGACATACGCGAACATGTGCCAGCGAGTGAACAAATTGTTTCCTATATCCATTATAACTGACTGCATGTCGATATGAAAGCAAAAATGCCATGTATGTATAAATATATAGCCGCTAGGAAAGGATCCAGGAGGCAACATTCTTTAATTATTACATTTCATTAAATGTTTAATATTGCAACTATGGTACGAGCTACGAGGGTTCGTGCCATATGGTACAATTTGGGTAAGAGGATGAAACATAAACTCAAAAGCCTTCAACTTATTGAATACGTGAAAGAATAATTATTCAGTTGTCAATCCAAGAATAATTTTAGAATAAGATGCATTTATTGCCAATTTTTTGGTACCTGTACATATGAGAAAGACATACAAGATTCAAAATTGTACACATTATGTGCAAAGAAAGAATTCCTTGATTATTATAAAGTGTTAAGACATTATATTCTTCTACTTTGAACTGCACGAAAATTTGTTTTAATTATTCTGTCGAACATTACCTCTCAATAATTGAGTGAGGTATTTAAATTAACTATTACTATATCATTGAAAGAGTCTTGTGTGATTACATATTGTCATTTCTAAATTTTAAATAACAAACCACAATAATGGAGATCCTCCTTGTCCAAAAACGGAATTATTCAATTTCTGGGTTGAAAACCTCGTAGCTCACCATATTTTAAACTCACGCTCATGGTGGGCTGGTAGAGTGATATTCTCTTATTTCTTGTTTGGAGTCCTAGCACGCATATAGTAAGGCAGCAGCGCGTGGAAATAGCTTTTCTTCTGGGTCTGGCGAAGGGGAAATTCTCGGTTCTTGCGCAAACCCACAGCATAAACCGAACAAAGGCTGTGGTCAGGCTAACGCTGTCTCTATAAGAATACCATTATAGCTTTCGCAAGCTCCAAATATCGGCCTGCATGATTGGTCTCTATCTTATTCTACACCTACTGCTTGCAACTGGAATCAAAAATGTTTTGGTATTACTGTGGGATATTTGAATAAATCTTGAAACATTGCAGTTATTCTAGTAGAAGGCAATGATTTGGTTGTAGGCTATACTGTTCAATGAAAGCAAAACTTTATCCTGTGTCTCTGTAGATATCATTTACTGTCGATAACAGCTTGTTGTAACTTTAAATTGTTCTGGTTTCTGTCCAGTTAATTTTTGATAATGGTACAATTTCCGATTTCGTATTTTCGTTTGAAAATTTCCAAAAAATGAAAAAAATGTCAGTAATGCTCCAATATTGGTGTATCCTCTTGGAAATGTTAATAATCCGAATATTGTTTTCAACATTGCTATCTACAGTTATGCATTTTTCAAAGTAATAGACAGCTCAAGCTAATTGGTTTAGGTATCAGCATTTACAAGAAATTCAAAACAAATATGTTTTGGAGCATCGTCCGCAATTTTGACAGAAGGTGGTAGGCCAATGATTTACATTGTATATTGCTAAGTCTTTATTGGATACTATGATGAGATATGTTTTTTACTTTTAAGAAAATAGTTGTCTAGTGGTTTGTTGCGAAACTCTGATTCAAATATCTCATAGCAGGATACATAATTATTCCATGATAAAACAAAGTCAGGTACCAATTTTTCCTATTATTTGACTATATGAATTAATTCAATTATAATTGATAAACTGAGTTGATATATGGAAAGTGGATTGAATTTCACTTAGCACATGAAAAATTGCAGAGTAAAATGATGAATCTTTGGTAGGGGTACAATAAAAACTTACATTTTTATATTGATACTTTGAGACTCACATGAGCAGTTTGAAATTCAAGTTCATTTCACAAGGTCAAGTAGGTTGCTAAAGGAAGTTGGTAGTTGTAATTAGATGTTATAGTCGAATAACAATCAATCATTGATAACTACTGCTGAAATCTACTAGCTAATTTGAGACTTTCCTGTCAGTCCTTATTTCTCAGATTATACCAATGATGGTCGTCAATAATCCATCAATTTTCAACGTTCTTAGATGGAATATCGTCTTATTCCCAATCCAATTAGCATTCTGTAGTTCTTTGATAACTAAAATCCATTAATGTTGTAGATTACTTTATTTTTGTCTTCTAAATCTTGTTTCCTTTGATTTAATTTGACTCGCTTAAATTCTTTAAGGAACTCAAACCAATCAAAATTAGGGGGTTTCACGAACAGGTCAAACTATACTATTTTATGGAACTAAGATGATTCTTAAATTCTGTTCAGGAACTGATAATGTTTATGTTTATTCAAAATGATCATATTTTGTATTCAGACCCTGTGTTCTGTACTAAAAGTATTATAATTTATAGGTGATTAACATCTTAATTATTGAACAGCAGGAATGAGCGAAATGCTACTGTTAACCCATGTCTGGACCACTCTATGAATGAATTAGCAAAAAAGTTAGATTTGTACCAAATATTGTACAAAAATAAATAGCTTGGGTAACGTCATGCAACATTTACATCAGAGATGAACCACATCATTTGTCTTTGAAAATCTTATAAATCCAACAGATTAGTCCAAGTTTCATGCCTGAGAACATTTTTTTAAATGTTTAAAGAATTTTAGAAACCAATATCATAATTGCCAGGAATTATTGGCATACTCCAGGACGTATGACATACTCCCTTTCAATTATGCGAAAACTTCATTGGATAAGACAAAACTGTATTGTCCATTATCACTTTCTATTTCAAGAATACGATGACTGTTTAAATCTGTTTAATTCACTGAGCATTAATCAGAATTAATCCTTACCAGACTGAGCGGTCGTAGATTTCCTAATGGTCTAATTTCAAATAGGTTCAGGAAGACTAGAGGCTTTCATCCTCAATTAGAGAGATATTTTTGATTCATTATCGGTAATTATCCGTGATAAGAGTATAGTTGTCAGGCACGAGTAGAGCCCCGGCCCGTGACTTACCACCACGGATGATGCTTTATGTAATTGAGATGCATTCGTCCAACTAGACGCGGCGAGATGTTTATCTGAATGGGGAAGCGATTCGATTAATTAGGCTACTGGAAGCGCGCAACGCATTCCATGAATGGTGCGGTGCACTAGATCGTAGTTGTTTTTAAATCACTGCTCTATTTCCATCTCGAGAGGGAAGCGTTGATTTAGCAATACGCTAATGCTAAGAAATCGCTAATTGAATCTAGAAAAAAGAACGACGTTACATCTACAGTCTCAGAAACCGTTTTCTGTGCAGTGTTTGTTGAATTATGTAATTTTTGTGATTTTGAGAACTGAGTTGAATATATAATACTATAATGGGGTGGAACGGAAGATGTACAGAATCGTTGTGTGTTTGAAATATTATAAAATAATCATTTGATTTTGTATTTTCTTTAATGTATCGCAGTCTTATAAATATCGGGCTACTAACAGACAATTCTATTGAGGATTTGAATTTGACTGACACTTCTAGTTTTATGTTCCATTTTCATTCTTGTTCAGCAGTCTTCTATTTAGTTGTGTCGTTTAGAATATTATAATGTTTCATTTACATAGCCATTCCCTTATGACTCATACTTTGAACAGAAGAACTTTTCTAGATGTTGCAGAGTCACTCAACCATTTCCTTTTTCATCTACCATAGCTATTCCCTTGAGATTCATACTTTGAACAGAAGAACTTTTCTAAATGTTGCAGAGTCACTCAATCATTTCCTTTTATATCTAACTGACACCATACTATGTAGCCCTTCGTACCTCAACCATTGAACGTTCTTCCAAGGTTGACACTCGTCCAAGAAGAAACTATTATCCAGTATGACTCCTACAAATTAACAGTTTCCTAGTAAATCTCGTAATTTCATGCTTATTTTCCCTAAATAATAACTCGCGCTTGACAAGAACAGGCGCTTTCAAATCAATAAATACATTACCTACCGCGTATTATTCACACTCTAGAAGTGACGATAGTCCAAGGAACGTCTTGAGTTTGGAAAGTGAAGCAATCAGTGTCGACAATATTGATTCCTTTCACTAGTAGCTGAATGGATGCGAGCTCTGTGGCTGTGTGAAACGAAAGAAGGCACTTCCTCGTGAAGTGAATGAAAGTGTGCCAGTAGTTTCTAGGAGGCCATCCATCGTCTGAGGTGCACTGCACTGATTACGGTGCTGCGTTGCTTTCCCTCGCATTGTGAACGCTGTTCACTCGCACTCAGAATCGTTGGTGACCGAGAAAAAAATAGCGTCCGATTTCATTGTGTGATCTCGTGTTTCGCTCAGTGTGTTGCATTATGTTCAGCAGTTTCTCAGAGCATATCTTCTTCCTCTTAAAAGAAAAACAAACACCGGCGTACATATGTAACAGCTTCAATAAAAATATAGTCAACAAGTATTAAGTATGTAACAATTTTATTCAATATGTGAGATGCCTGAATACTACACCTTCTTCACATCTTCCACATCATCTACATTACCTTAGTATGTAACCAAGCGTAGACACGGTAAAACGTATGAAAGAGATATTTGAATTGCCCTAATATTATCTGAATACTGCAATTCATTCACCCAAAAGCTTAGCATGGCTTACATATTATCCGGTAAAATGAGAGAAAACAATTCAAAGGCATTGTATTGTACGCAATGCACGTACAAGTTTGTTATTGAATCTTTATGTACGAGAGTATGTTTACATTGTGGTCTTTTGAAAAATCTGGATGGATTGCCAATGTGATCAACTCTTGGAATGATAATGCTGAATAAACCTTGATCAGCAATGTTAGGTGTTGTAGTTGCATATCTGAACTGTATAAGCAAAGAAAACTACTATTCAAATAGAAATTAAGTCATTATTTGAAATTGGTTGAGCCATGATACCATGAAAGACGTTTATGAAAAATATTAAGAGCTGTGTATAACGTAAATTTTAGAGGTGGCTGGGGTATGACCGATACAGTATTTAAACAATGGTATGCAGTAATATTCACTCAACTAATATAATATTGTAATAATTTGGAATTTTGTAAGTAAGTTCATATGCTCTTATGAGAGAAATTCCTGCGATTTGCAATTTCTAATTACTCCTCAATCAAGTCACTCGATCAATGTGTCTTTAATACGGTTCCAATTCTAATGACAGTACATCGTATTAGGAAGGAAATTTTATGGCAAGAAGGAAATTATTTTTAATTGGACATGGCAAAACTTCCAAACAAAAAAAAATATCTGTAACATTTTCATTAAATGATAATTAAAAAAATGAATAAACCTCAACATATCTCATGGAAACAGAGGAGTAACTTAATATCTAATGATACTTGGTAGGTGAAACAACAGTACTGTATCGAAGTCTCTTTAGGTACCACTATTAACAGATATAACTAGCAAAACAAACTTGACATCAAACTCATATCTAGATTTCTGCACAACTCTGACTGTTCAGCGACTCATCCTTGAGGAGGCAGCGACGGAATTACATTCATCCACGTTTAGCCATGCGCGTCATTACAGCTGAGAAACACCACTAGGCTACTCTTGGAATGGAGAGATCCGTTGGCTGCAATTAGACGCAAAATAACGGCGCGTTCACTTTCCGCGGGAATCTGCCATAATGTATTTGTGTCTTCTCAAGTGAGAGGAGAAAGAGAGAAAGAGACTGAGAGAGTGTGAGTGAGAGGGGGAAATAGAGGAAGAGTGAGTGAGTAAGAGAGAGAGAGAGAGATTGAGTGAGTGAGGTTGCGAGTTAGTGAGAGAGATTACTATATAGAAAGACCGCTTTGCGCTTTCGCCGTTCCATGGAAAGGAAAAGCCAATCTGAGGTCTGAGCTTCTCAGCCGACCATTGCATCGGCTTCAGGGCACTTTTAGTTTCAGGCGCATCCAACCAATGCTCATCACTACTCAACCTTGCTCTTCTTTCCTCGGTCTTCAGCCTCTTCATAACCTTCTCCTCCTTCTCCTAACCACCTTCTCCCAACCTCCTCCTGGTCCTCCTTCAAAGGAGGTGGTTTATCATCCTCCTCACTGATTCTAACTCTTGCTCGAGGACGTTCCAGTCACGGACGTCTAGTTGAGGATCATGAATTACTGTTGGAGAATCTTATTTACATTGAGTAGTAGTTGGAAAATGAATAGTGAAATGAATTGAATGAATATAACTTAATTGTCATTCAACATTACAGTTAGATATTATGTCAGAAAATCAACTTGAGCGATTGCAACATACCGCTCGTAACATATACAATGACGTCGGGCAAGAAGTTGAGAGTTTCATATAAATTATTATTAATTGTTTAATCATTTTGCAGACCTACTTTTAGTGAAGCTACATTTTGAGTTTGGCAAAACATCGAGAAATTCCATATATGATATCTATAATATTCTGGGATATAATGTAAACCTTTGAAAGTAGGCTAAGTGAATCCATGTCTCTACAGTAATATTCCTCAGTACACTCAGCGTTTCTATTTGTTCTCTTTTCGGACTTCATTATTGCTTCTTCATCTTGATCTTCAAAGCTCTCACGAATTTTCCATTAGGATACACCTTCAAAGCTCCCACCAATCGAACAACAAATCCTCTATCTGTCAGCAAACATTCAGCAATCTGTGAGTTCAACGAGTCTTTCTTGGTCCAGTAATGGACAGATTGCATAATGGACAGCTGTAATCACTCACAATAGTGAACTGATAAATAATAGTAAAATATAGTATAGTAAATGATATGGAGAGAAATGTGGTGAAACAAGCTCTTGATTTTTCAGATCACCTTCAATCACATAACACAGCACTTACATAAATAAGATCATACTCTATGAAGCGAGATGATTTCACTCTATAATAATGTCAATTCTATCATTTTCATGTGCAGTATTCTGTAGACTCAACTGAAACTGAAACTGCCACTACAGATGCCAACTCGAAACCCGTTCCATATCATTCAAACAAGGATTGGCACCACCATACTTGCTGTTTTATAGGTCTCAAGGTCATGAACAAGTCAATTTCCATTTTGTTGAGCAGTTGCTTAGTCGGCTATAGCGGATGTAACACAATCCTCTCACATTAACCAGTGACGAGTTTGGCTAGGCTTATGTCACACAAAGCAAAGGATAGACGCTTAGAAGTTACATGAAATATCTCTGAGCAGAACTCTCTATTGGAACCTTATTACATATTTATAGTAATTTATTATAACTGGAGAAAAATAAGATTGAACAATGTGTTTTGTTATATTTTTTGCCTAAATTTCTAGAGTGTATTGTACAACTTTTTCAATTATCCCTGATATCAGAGAACAGTGTTCATATAGAACTGATACAGTGATCCATACATATTTGCTTCCTGAAATAACTCCGGTTATTGATATAAATGTAAAGTAAAATAGTTAAATGACGTTCCACACTGTGTATAAATAATAGTCTGTGATTTCATAGAAAGTCTTCAATGAGATGTCTCTGTTGTTATGACAAATTACTTCTCTTTAGAGAAGCCGTTTTACATGTTTGTTTACTAGTGAGTAGCCAGTTCACTCTTACATCCAGAGACTGCAAGACTGCATGACCCTTATTTTCTTTTAAAGCAAGTATTTTTATTCAAGTATTTTGGAAAAAGTCTTGCGGGCATTGTAACTTCAACAATTCATGAATGCATTTACTATGCTCAATAAAATCAATAATTTAACTGAAGATCCAGACTTGTTGACCCGTTAACCTGTTACCGCGTATAAGTCAGAAAAATGGTCACAGCTACGGAATGTGAAACCGGATCGAGATCATTGTCCAAAATACTGTAGGTAATGCGTATTGAGGGCTAGAAAATGATACTCATTTATCAGTACTGGTAACCCATGATTGATGAAGCTGGTGAGGTTAATACAGCGTATCAACCTTGTTATGTTGCAACCCTGCAGCTACATCAACATCACTTAGCCATTCCAAGCGCAACTATATGCAATTTTAAAAGGTGGTGGTCACTAAGGATCAAGGCTACTTACAGTACCCACAGAAAATACCAACATAGCAATCATTATTGTATTGAAACAAGCATAGGTCGTGCAATAATAGATTGATTTCTTTTTACTGTTATTTTTCAGTCGATATTCTTTTCTCTTTCTCTCCTTCTTTACTCTTTCACATTGGATTGAGTAAACTTGTTCGGATCGGCCCTATGCTTGAGATTGGAAGTCTGCTATCGTAAACCTGGCCTTGTCTACGAAGGACGCCCAGATTAATATTGACACACCTATATCACAATCCCCAGTACCGCTTGTTCTATTTCAAGATTAAAATCAACTTCATATTATTGTTATTTATTCAATTTTTCTGATCGATTGATTCAAGGAAGTTTCATAAGAAACTGAAGTTGGGAATCGTCTTAATCTTAATTTCATGAATGATATCTCTGATTTATTCATCATCATTTTCATTCTCACAACAAATGAAAAATTCATTAGAGGATTAGAGGTTGAAGATTTCCTATTTTTTCAACTTTCATTATGACAAATAGAAAATGAGCCGCATCCGCGAATAACGTGGGTTGTGGGTAGACCACTCAATTTTCAGCCTGGAACGGGAAAATAACTCGAAATTCTAACGTGGCAGAGCACCCACTCCACCCCATACGCGTAAGGTGATGCTTAATATTATATTCCTGATTTCCCATTTATTTATTGTTGAATTATGAAGTGTATTATTAATATTGTTGTAGTTTATGTATAAATAACCAATAAATTTGAGTACTTCATGAATATCAATGGGCTGCGGTGATGCATTCTCATTATCACCTTATAAATTATAAATATCATTGAGAATAACTCATTTCATTTTTTGTAAGGACTCCCGTATCCTATTTTTATTATATATGCTATTTATATTATTATATCTTTTACTAACCTTGCTCTTTGAAACTCAATTATATTCATGACTTGAAAAGATTTCAAAAGTTTATAAGAATTTATTTAAAATGAGAATGTGTGCCTTCTTATTGTTGACTGATGAACATTATTGTTTTGCGATTGCAGGGGGCTGCAAGATGACGGGTCTCCGACCCCATCTATTGACCAACAACCCTGGCAGTGACGACAACTTCTCCGACGATGAGGGTTCGCCGCTCAATCAGGAGATCTATGGAGGGAGGTGAGTTATAATCACCTAACAACTAACTTATCTACCCTCAATTAGTAGATAAGAATTCCCTGCTTGCGATCTATCATGGCTATCTCATGTCTGTCATTCGTTACAGTTTGATATTCTGGGGTGGCTATGACACACACCTTGGGGTAATTTTCAGGAGGCAGAAAAGAGCTCTGAGAATAATCTTCAACCTCAGTTCCCGAACATCCTGTAGGCCTTATTTTGTGAGAGAGAGTATATTAACTTTGCCAGCCATGTACTTTCTGGAGATCATCACGTACGTTAGTAAAAATTGGAGGGCATTCTCATCCGTTCTACTTGATCATTCCTACAATACGAGGAGTGGTGGCTCAATCCTCGGTTACCCGGCACATAGACTAACCCTTCTGGAGAAAGGCCCACACTATTGCGCAATAAAAATTATAAATAGACTCCCCCATAACTTTAACGATTTTTCCAACTTTTCAAAGATGACCGGAAGGATAAGGAAGGTTCTGTTAAAAAGAGCGCCATACACAGTGGATGAATGTGTGGATGTCTTGAGGGAAGAAAATTACATGTCATAGAATTATTACAGAAAAAAAAATTTCCTTTAAATCAACTGAAATTAATCGATTTCTTCCAGGGGGTGTTCTTTGAGACAGTGTTTTTCTTTGACGTCTCCTCTTTGCACTAATTGTATTTTTCTGTGTTTTTTTTATTGATTGTGACGATTCAATGTTGAGAAGCTTGTCTTTTATATGCAACTACTTGAATAAATGAAATTTGATTGATTGATTGATTTGATAGACTAGATTATTAATACGTCAGAATCCCTCGAAGATTGCGACAGTAAAAAGAGAAAAAATGTCACATTTAAAAAGAATACACACCATGACTTGAAATTGATTCATATTAGGCTTAATTATTAAATTTGAAATTAGAATGAATGATTTTATCATCATTGACATATTAGTGAAGGTATTCTTTCAAATTGATCAAGATATCAAAAACAATAATAAAAATTGAGATACAATAATCTCAACTCAAGAGGAGTAATTCTGAGAGGAAAAAATATTTTTTACGATTGTCCCAGACGACAGAAATCTACATGAAAAAGCAGTCATTCAGAGAATTGAATTTTTCTATGATCTAACTATGGATATCAGTGTCTTAAAGTACGAGGAAGACACGACTCCTTGGATCGTTTCTTATCCTTTGGAGGAACCAACGACCCTTGTAAGCCAGCAAAGAAGAATAGAAGATTGGGAAGGCTCAGGAGCAATACAAGGACAAAGTGGCATTGTCTTGGACTAACCAGGCTTAGCCGACTGGCTCGTGTTAATCGTGCGCCACTGGGACAATAAAGACTTAAGGAGGTCGAAGAAGAGCCACAAGGAATAGACAAGGAGAGCCTGAAGACAGATAATAGGTGGAAGGGAGTTGGAGAAGGAGATTCAGAGAAGGATGTGTGGACCACTCACTGAGGAAGTCCACCTTTTCTTATCTGAAAGATACTGCGCGGAGATCATTCTTCTTGCGTAGCTGTGTCCTTAACCTCTTCATTTTAGTCTGCCGAATTGAATTTTCAATGCCTCCTCAATTATTATTTTCACAATGTATGAATGAGCATAATTAATATTCAGTTATTTCTATGTAGATATAAGCAGGAAATTGAAGCGAAAAGTTTTTTCATACTTATACATTTTAGAACATTGAAATGTGTTTAATGTGACAATGAATTAAATTATTCTTCGTAAAATGAACTCTATAAACATTAATTATTGAGAAACTGCTCAATAAACCTACAATTATCTATAAACAAGTTCAATCTCTTTTCGACTGATAAGACTGATTAACTTACCTTTACTTGCATGGGGAGTTTCAAATCTCAAATGAAGAAAAAATGGATTCAATTACATCAATATGAATCTAAAAGTCAGGAATGCGAAGTCTGAACCACTGTCAGTGACACTTATTTTGAAACACATAACGAAAAGTTGGCAATACATTCAGTTGATATAAAATAATATTTGGTTGGTGACTCTTTAATTGGATGGATGTAATTAATATCGAGATCCAGTCAATTTCACCTTCTCATTTGCTTGGACAGCCGAAGGAAAATTTTAAAGAACATTCATGGATAAATATAATTTTTCTTCATGATTGAATGGTTTGAATCAACTTTCATCAGAGTATCTAATATAGCTCAATGTGAACCAGCTTCAAGAGAAGTGTTTTAAGATTGATCAATATGGGAAGAATTCATGTTTTCTCCTTTATTGCATTACTGAGAACGCAAATCTAATCTGCCAACAAATCTGTTTCGCAGTCCCTTTCATGAGTTCATTGCACATCTAACTGTCAATCCAGTTTTATATCTTCGTCCACTTGTTCTCCGTCATCTATCATGATGAGATGTAGTATTGAAGCAATAGAAAGGTTGATGAGTATCACTTGGGAAACGATCAAGATTCAAAAGAATGGGAACGGAAGATGAATTTCGGTTCCTATCAAAAGAATCGATCGATTGCGAAGGCAGTGTCACCGGAAACACTTCTTTCTTTGTTCGTAGGCAGCACCCGCCTTCTTCGTTATTTTCTTCTTATCCTCTTCTTTTTATCTTTGATTCTACTCCGCATCTATCTATCTTCTTTTACGTTTTGCTCTTTGACAATGCGAGAGTAGGCAAGCAAAGCAAGATAGGTGGTGTCCGCTTGAGATATACTATTCGCTACGAAGCTTTGCAAGACGCACAGGCTGTTACAAAGAGTTCATCAAAGCCAATGGCAAAAGATTCGATAGAAATATTGCTGACTACACATGTCATAGATACAGTGAAAAAGATGAAGGTGATTGACTTGGTATTCTGCTTCAATTAAAAAGAAGGAACCTGGACAATGATATTTTTTGTAATAAATAATATCAGTGATAAGATAATATTGGCGTATGACAAAACTACTAAAGGGGGCTTTCAAATACAATTACAGTGTTACACATAACGTTGAACAGCTTCGTTTTTAAACTATCTTCTCCACGCGTGAGTACTAGTTTTAATTACTGTTATTCAATAAACTCGACTGTAGTGTCGTGAAAAAGTAGTTCGTCATGCAAGGTATGTGAAATAGATGAGTGTTCAACATCTTTTAATATCTCTGCTGATGAAAACCTTTCCAAGACAGCCCTTATAATGATAAACAAACAATATTAATTTAATGATATCGTCTTATGATAGACGACTGTCTATTAACTTTCAGTACAATAGTGGAGTATTATCCTATCATTAATAACCAGTAGAGCTAGTAGTAACAGTTTGACGGAATCCACCACACAGAATCCTTCAGCAGTTTTGAATGTGGGATGAATGATTGGTCTCCAATTCCACAAAAAACTGATAGCTAACAGTAAAAAGATAACAGTAAATCTAGACTCCTCTGAAACTCTACAAGGTCCCGATCGTACTAAAAGGCATTAGATGCAACCTGAGAACGACCTCTACAGATCAGTTTGTTTAAATAATATACTAAGACTAAGCTATAATAATCAGATACATCTGATACAAGTTATGCTATCTTCGCTCTATGCTATAACCTATAAGGAAGATTGTTGTTGAAAATCCAGTTTAAAACTTTAAAATGTAGTGAAGAAAAGGGGAATGGGGTTTCTTGGTTACTGACAATAAACTAACCAATTATTACAGAGAATTAATGATAAACAGAAGTGTAGACATTCAAAATTCTTCCTATCTTGTTCCTTATTGGCTAATAAGATGAAAATTATTCTTCAATATTGAAGAAATAAAATGTCATGCACCAACTCACCTTAACATGCTTATAGACGTTGCCTCCAGTAAGGAATATCATGCTTTAATTATTCACAACAGAATGTTGCATTTGATGAAGCAAAAGTAAACATAAACATTATAGACCTAATTCAGAAAAGTAAATAAAGGCGATTTAGGAGATAAAAAGTCATAGCAGATCCGGCTTCATGATGCCGGAGCATAAAATTGTCACAGCATCTTTGATTTAACTTATCTATCAATCTGTAAATCGATTGTGACTGCCATTATTGGTCTCTCGGCTGGATACATACATGCTCGGCTAGAAATGCTCGCATCATGGGGATCCTTGGGTAATAAACGCTCAATAAGTTACCAGTACGGTACATTGCAAAAAAGGTATCAAATGAAGTCTTTTCTTAATGTGACTCACCTTCGATGTAGTAATAATCCGACTTTATTGTTCTCAACCGGAACAGTTGAACCACTAACCAGTTGTAGGTGTTCCTTGTCTTGTATGGTTGGCTTTTGCCAAAGGTCATGGCATTTCAGTTGAATTACGACCTACCATTTAGATCACCCAGATATACCTAACCAATGTTCTTTCTACAGCTTATATACTCCACATGCCACTTGGAAATTAATATACACGTGATATTTTCTTCACGTGTCCAATTTTCGCAACTATTGCAAATAGCCTCCACTATCCTCGGCCATAATAACTAAGGTTCTTTGGAACACTCATGCAATTCTCCAGCATTCTGCCTTCAGAAAATAATCAAAAGTGGCAAACTTGAACCCCAATCACGTCTAAAGTTGTGTAGCTTGTAATTGCGATCTCCAAAAGCTAGAACACTGTATAGGGTATTCTCTTTTATCAAAATATATCTATCAGAGTAGCCAAAAATAAGCTATGCATTTTCTCCGTTGAGTGTAGTTCAAAAACTATTATTTCTTGACAAATTTGTTCAGATATTCAACATATAATTACGTCAAGGTGAACACAAAAGGTATCTATTAGAAAAACGTCAAGAGAAAGTTGACTGGAAATAAGAAAATTCCTCAAACTTCCTTGTTTTATCACGTAAACAAATAGCGCCTTGAGGCTAATTACTAGTCGAAATGGGAATTCTCATTCTCCGAAGGAAGTACAGAAGATCCAATCATCGAAATAAGAGCTCAGACCTGAGTAAGAAGTCTCACCCAATGATTTTATTCTTCTTTGCCACTCCAGCGACACCATAATATCATTATCATTCTTAAAAGCATTATTCTATCTATCTATCCGGCTATGTATCTATCTATCTATCTATCTTTCAAAAAGCATTATTAATCAATCCAAACAATCATAATGGGTGATAAATGTACACATCTATTCTAGTACATGGGTTTCCCATAGTTGAGTAGGTTAATTTCCAATAGAATTAAATTCCATATTTTTTCATAAGCCAACTATTGTATTGTAGATATTTTGTACATTTTATGTTTTAATTGCTTGACTGTATTTTTTAAAGGAAATAAATTTATTTATTATTATTATTATTAAATGGTCTTTCAGCATGTTTTTCATCACAATCAAGAAATTACGAAAGAGTTTTTTCCCCATTCGAATTTTTTCTCCAAACAGGTAGACTCAATAAGAACAGCGAGAAGAATGAGGTAGATTGGCATTATTCTGAACATATAAATAATTGAATGTAGATCGTATTGGAGTTGTTGAGACTAGATAAATTGTTTCAATGGAATGTATTTATGTTTTTTTTAATGCTTATTAGCTTATAACATTATCAATAACTTAATAGTAAAACGCTCTGAAGTGAAACACCGTAACACTTCAGCAACAGGATAGTGTAGTAATTCACTATCGAACAATTTCAACAGCCCGATACTACTTGTAGTATGAGTATACCTTCGACTATACTCATAACATATAACTCGATAAGCTAATATAATTATATAGAACGTCTATGTAGTCTTTGATAATATATATATTCTCATGTTCGGCCCCGTAACCAGTAGGCTACTGAGCTTGTAATAAACTCATTACCGGTACCAGTTTAGTAGCTGGCTTATGCAACCAAGAACTGTGCTTCGATCAAACAGTTGTAGCCTGTTCATTGTTATCAATAATTGACAACTGAGTCCCAACTCATTTGTGTTCATTAGATAGGATGATGTAAAGCTAAGAATCTTCAATAATGCTATTTCTTTGAAATTTCATTATATCGGTGAGACGGAAACCCATACTTGAAGATGTACATACTTATATGTTGTAAAAGACATTGATTAAGTCTCTAATTTCAGGTCTATTTTGAAACCATAATAATCAACAGAGCTATAGACTTGAAGAATGTAAAGATATTCAATACTCATCGAGGTCTGCTGCGATAGTGGAATTATTGCTATTTTCTATATTGTGAAAGCTGGTAGCTTAGAGTTTGAGCTATGATTATCTTTTCAACGAGCATTGGGAGAACGCGGATACTATCAGGTCATTAGATGCATTATTTGGGATTAATGACTGTCGGAAATGAGACATCAGTTTGAGTAATCGTGAGTATTTCGATCATGGAACCTTTTTCATGCTTCTACAGATTTACAGAACAATAATAGTGTTATGTAACACAGTATTGCTGTCTTCATGATAGATATTATCAAAGTGTCATTAGACGTATAGTGCAAGAGTTCATTGGGAGAGAAAGCCAAGTGCATTTTCTAGTTAATGCTTCTGGAAAAACTTCAGCTTTCAATCTTGGAATAATATCATTTGTTGATGCAAGTATATCATGAAAACATAATTTTTTCAAGTTTATGAACAATGTTCACATGAGAAGTAATACGGACTAGAACATTAATAAAATATTGTAAACAATGAAAAAAACATACATGTATTATAATAAGTTGGTTATCGAATCAAAGCTTCATGGCGCTATCAAAGTGCTTCATTGTTATTAAAATGTATGAGCTCTCAGTATTGAATCAAGCTTTTTATCATGTAAAAGCATTTAATTGTAAAATAAAAGTACTACAAGCATTAACAATGACCACTACTTCCCATTCTGTGTTATTTCTCACAATCAAGTTTCCTTACATCCACTAAAGTGTTTTTCTCAAACTTTCACTTTCTAGCTCAAAGGTTTTATTTTCAAGAATTTATTTTTCATCATAGAACTCAATTTCGAGTGAATCATAGGAATATGAACTCCATGAAGTAGCTTTAGAAGTATATTTTATCCAAGTAGCCTACATAATATTGATTTATTGTGATGATTCAGGTAGAATGCAAATTATCACATAGAAGATTTTCCAAGATATTTATCTAGATATTTTTATGGTATTTACCTATCATTTTAAAGCTGTACCTCTCACTCCTAATCTTTCTATTCACTAGTCTGTATTTTATTCAATATGAGATCTTCATATTATTAATAATCTACTCTTTCAATAAAATCTCACAGTAGAATGAATTCAGCGTCAATGACATATAGCATGTTATAAAGTCTTTGAAACGAGTGACATTTAAATAAATATACCATCCAACAAGAATCCTTTCCATTTAAACGCAGTATCTCTTCTCGCTCTTTCTCATACAATTTTAAGGCCTCTTTTCTCACTCTTTACTCAATGTCCACTTTTACACACACTTTTTCTCCTGAGAATTATAATTCTCCATGAAAACAGTCATTCTTTCTTTGTCACTCCTTCATCATTCTCACATCTTCTATCTCACCGTCAAAATCAGAGTGTCGTGAGCTGTAGCCGCAATCTTATAATCATAATCGCCATCATCATCATCATAATCATTGGTGGGGTTATCGAAAGCTAGCTCGCGTACTGCATAAGCAAGGTCGACGAGATTCCTCATCACCCTCGTCATGCCATGCCATGCCATGGACCCGCCATACTAACAATAGCTGGCTGGCATGCTGGCGTTCAACACTTCTTTTTTTCGCTTGCAGTGGACAGCGGACAGCACCAGAGTTATAAATTTAGTTACTTTCAGTTAGACTATCTCTACCTCTAAATCTTTCGCGCTATCCCCCTCCACTCCTACTATACTCCTTTCTCCCACACACTTTCAGTTATCATAAGTTAGTCTTTTCAGCCAAAGGATTTCTTAGCCAACAGAGAATACTTCGCAGCTCCTATATTGTCCAGTCTTTCCTCGTAACTTTTACCATTCAATTACCTGCACTAATAGGAAACTTGACTTGAACAATATTATTTATTATTTAATTATTTATGGTCCAACACGCTAACAACGAAAGTTATTTTCTGTAATTGATAGTAGAAAAGGTTTGTTGTGAGTGTGAGCATAGAAGTTCTATTATGACATGAAATGTGTATAGCATTAGAGAGAAGTTAGTACTTCTCTTAGATCTTCCCCTATCTCTGATAGCATCAACCACAATATTCATAATATGTTGATCATTTGTCTTGAATTTAATAGACTCAATACAATTGGTTGCCTTGGGAATCAGGGCTTCCTCGGCTTTACAATAGAAAAAATTAAATAAAAGAAGTTTTTATACAAATATATGGAGTGTTTATCTTAAATTGAATTCATAAATAAATCGTAACATACGATTTTAATAGATAATACATTTAGTTTTTATATGAGTTTTGTATACTCTTGATTTATCATGCTTTTTTAGATTATAATAAATATTTATACAGAAATAATAGTTATTTGTATTTCTACACATCGACTTCCTTTAGTATACATAATATATCCTTTATGAGTGAATTTTATATGATTCAACCGGTCATATGGGTTGATCGAATAATCAGCTGATTCGTTCAGTATTGGTTCTAATAATTATCGATTTATCCAAGATCGACTAATTCTTTTCAAAACGTAAACAAGTAACTCTAACCTCAATGTTCATGCATTTTATTTTATTTTTTTGTAATCCGCCAATAATAATTATGCCGCTTTATAACTTTTTGATCTTACCAATGGGTTCTCATAATTATTAAATCACAATAATACATGTTTTCTTATCGTTGTTGATAATGCTATTACTCCTAATCGCTAATAATACTTGATTTGAGTTGATTTACTCTTTGGATAGGTCTAACCTTCTTTCCAATTTTATAGTTCTATTACATTTTATTGGCTCATTTAAAAATATTTGGTGGTTTCAAATTACCACGTGACAACTAATAGGAAACTTGACTTGAACAATATTATTTAGTCTATTATTTAATTATTTATGGTCCAACACGCTAACAACGAAAGTTATTTTCTGTAATTGATAGTAGAAAAGGTTTGTTGTGAGTGTGAGCATAGAAGTTCTATTATGACATGAAATGTGTATAGCATTAGAGAGAAGTTAGTACTTCTCTTAGATCTTCCCCTATCTCTGATAGCATCAACCACAATATTCATAATATGTTGATCATTTGTCTTGAATAATAACTAAAAATATCGGGGACCGAGCTTCGCTCTGGAGTACAAAAGCATAAAAAATTATTACGAAAGAAGAAATTATAATAACATTCATAGTTCATACAGAAATGTTCTATCTAATCACAGTAAATTGAGATTAATTCCCAGAGGAATGCAAAAATTTCCCTCATAAAGGCCCGGTTGCACAAAAGCCGGTTAAATGTCAATCCTGATTAATTTCACGTGAACCAAATCAGAGAAGACCATTTCAAAAAGATGGATCTACTGGAATTAATCAGGATTGAAAATAGCCCGTTTTTTTGCAACCGACACTAAGTACCTGATTGAATGATTACAAAAGTTCAGCAGCTGAGTCATAATTTTGACACAGTCCCACACACATGAACTCGCTCACTCACTTCCATCATCAATAGACGACGAAATAATAAAATTATTATCAGCTGTTTTCCCAAGGATGAATGATAATTATCCTTTTAATGTTCTTTAGCGAGTTTTCCCAGGGATTAGACCTGGTGCAATGGAATTTTTATATTATAAACCTACTATGTTCTGAATTTCGTGAGAATCGTTAGAGCAGTCTTCGAGATCCGGTGAAATACAAACATAAAAAAAATCCAAACATCTAAACAGAAATTGCTCGTTAAATAATATAGGATGAATTTCAGCCTATTCGTTTCAAGTTTCAAGTTTTATTGTTTACATCAGCAATACAACAAAATAAAAAACATCTCATCAGATACCTATAACTAACAATTTAAGGATACTAAGCACTTCTGAAATGTTAATTTGGCACTATATAATAATGTATCAATAATACAGTAGAAATTAACTTTAAACTTATAAGTACACAACTCATATCAACATTTTGGAATAATGTAACTGATGGTGGAAATGAACCTTAACATTTTATGTGAGAACCGATGCAAACAAAAATACTATTCACAAAAGAGCCTCCGCAAAGCCCTTGTCCGTGAATAGGAGTTTGAATAATGGGATAAATATGAAAACGATAAGACACATACACACACGCATTCACACAGTCATCAATATTCGACAATTGACACATCGGAGCATTCCCCTCGTTACTTATATCTCATAGTGATATAAACTTCATGTGAACAGAAGGGAGGAAGCCACCACCTATAAATCGACCAATAGGTATTTTAAGGCAGAAAAAAGAATTTAAGACAGAAGAGAGAAGAAGAAGAAAAATGTTTAGGTTTTATGACAATTTATTTACTTAGCTTACCACTCTGAAGAAATTTTCAATTTCCAAAGGTGAATGAAGCCATAGCCAACACTTCGTTTTACGGATGAATTGTTTGCAAATTTTCAGTTTCCTTATTTCCTCAGGAAGGATATTGTGAAATTTTGGTCCCAGAAAAATGAAACATCTTTGGAAGGTGGTACAGTTGGGTTTGGGAAGTCTCACCAGCATTCGTGTAGTTTGCCGTGTAACCAAACTGTCTTGTCCAATATTTTCCATCAAATATCTATCCCCACTCATTTTATAAAACAGGGATAAACTTTCAACACATACATATATCTAAAAGGGAGAATACCCAATGATTTAAAAATAGGGAAAGTATGAGCCCGTCTACTAGCACCATAAATGACCCTAATGACAGATTTTTGTAGAACTATAAGATTTTTAAAATGTGACATGAATGTGGAAGCATAGCAAGAAATGCCATACTCCAACCTACAATTGAAAAAAGCAAAATACATCATACGAAGAATAGATACAGGGAAGAACTCTCTTAATCGATAAAATGTCTTTACTAAATATAGAAGGTAACTTTTTATTTTTCTTATGTGAAAGTCCCAAGTTAAACTCTGGTCCAAAATCAATCCTAAATATTTGACGGATTCTGATTGTTTTATAACTTCACAGTCACAACCCACCGAATCACATCCAAATTGATGGTATTTAATAGGATCTGGGAAATAGAAAGTTGCTGACAAAGAGAAGTTTATGTAGGAGGTTTTAGCTGCATTAATTGCTAATTTGTTGCAATCAAACCAACATCGCAGATCAAATAGATCATGCTGAATCATTCTATGCAATTCTCTTTCGTCTTTGGCTGAGTATGCTTGGGCTGTGTCATCAGAAAAGGATGTAATGGATCCATTAAAAGTATGAGAAAATAAATCATTGATGTACACTAAAAATAGTATCGGACCCAAAACTGATCCTTGTGGGACACCATATTTAACCATTGCCAAATCACTATCACTGTTAGAAATTGAAACATATTGCTTGCGATCTGACAAATATGATCTTAGCCACATGTTAGCCACCCCACGGATTCCAGCAGCACGAAGCTTTTCCTAAAGGATATTGTGCTCTACAGTGTCAAATGCTTTTCTTATGTCTAAGAATAGACCTGACGTTCTGTACTTATGAGGTGTATTGATCCCGTGATAGATATCTGCCATGAACTTGTTAAGCGCCTGCTCTGTACTTAAGCCCTCCTGGAAACCAAATTGATCCCTATGAAAGAACTTTACTCTACTGAAAAAGGATATTATTCTTTTTTTAAAAAGTTTTTCAAAAATTTTGAAAAAACTGAGAGTAATGAGATGGGTCTGTAATTTGAGATTTCTGTATTAGATCCACTTTTGAATATCGGGATCACTTTTGCAGTTTTGAGTCTAGTTGGGAATTTACCCTCTGAAAAGCTCGCATTAAAGATGTGACACAAAATAGGTACTATTGCATAAGATATTGATTTTATTCAATTAGATGATATATTATCCGGTCCTGGAGACTTTCCTCTCTTCAATATTTTTATTTCAGCTAATAATTCAAAAAAATTATGGGTTTTAGAGAGAAAGAGTTACAGAAATTAATAGTTTTGAATTTTCTATTATAATTATCATTCATCGATTCATCTGGATCATGTATAGAAAAAATTATTTCTTGTGGTATGTTTATGAAATATTCATTGAATTTATTTGCGATGAGTTTTTCATCAATCAAAACACTATTTCCGCAATGCAGATGGATAGGCTTTTTTTTAGAAGTAGCTTGACCACAATGATCATTGATGGTCCATCCCACTGAATGTCTTTTGAATATCGCATTGCTCTTTTTATTTAATAAAAATATCGCAGCATAAATTTTTCCCTAATATACATTATATACTTATAAGTTCGATTGGAAACGAACTTATTTATATAATAATATAAGTTTATAATTATAAGTTATTTTATACATTGCCATTGAGGCAATGGTATATCCCACTGCTTCTTTACAGGAAAAGTCTTCAATTTTGAAAAGTATTTATATTTTTGTTCTTTTATCAATTTATTTATATTACTCTTTGCAGTTAAAAAATCATGTTATAATTATTATTTTGGGGATATTTCTTGTGTTTTTTGTAAAGTTTATCACGATTTCTAATTGCAAGGCTAATGCTATCTGTCATCCATGGTTTCAAGTGCTTATTATTTTTAAAAGAACTTTGGCGCTGGTAAGTGCACTGATTTATATAGTTGAGGAGTACATCCATGAATATGGAAAACTTGCCATCTACAAGGTTACAATCATATAAATAAGTCCAGTCGTGTTCCATCAATAAGTCAGCTAACTTTATTAAAATCTGTTATATTTTGAACTACTGGAGTAGCATCACTGTCTCTATATTCTGGTAGACTATTGAAAATGAAGCTGAAACCGCTCTGTGGTCAGTAATGAGCGATTCAATCACTGCACTCCGAACTTTTATCCTATTATATTTCGACTTAAAGAAAATGTGATCAATACAAGTAGTTTCCATTCGACATCAATTATTAACAAATATAAAATAACTTCATGGTTCCCTTTTTTGAAAAATTTTTAATATAAAATAACAGATAAAAAACACAAATTAAAGTCTAATTAGGCCGCTAGGTATGTCCAAGTTTTAATTTGTGTTTTTAAACTGTTATTTCATATTAAAAACTTCTCAAAAAAGGGTACAATAATGTTATTTTATAAATAAAATATGAGTAGTCCTGAATCCATTAATTTTAAGAATATAACAAATATAAATATTTACCAGTATGAATAAATATGCAGATAGCAAATTAGCAAATACGCGTCCGTCGATTTGAATCTGATACACTGGAAAAACGTAAACAGATCGCAGCACTGTACGGACTGTACCACGTGAGTTTAGGTGATGATGTTTTGAGGTTATGATAATATTATTATTGTTATTAACAATCCATCTTGTTCGTTTTCATAATAATTTCAAATTTCAGTGTTTATGTGTTTATAATATTGTGATTATAGATTAACTTATAGGTAGTTGTTCAGCTTTTCTCTCAGTTCAATGAATTAAATTGAAAAACTGATTTACTCAAGGTTTTAAGATAAAATCTTGAAAAAGAAGGCGGTAACTTATATCAGATATCAGCATTGTTTACCGTACGTAAAAAGTACTCTTATAAACTTGAAATTCTAAAAAACGACAAAATTCACTAGGTACGGTAAGAGTTTAAAGCCCAACCCAATCTTTTTGCACTATTAAATAGAATTAGTGTAATTTTAATTTATAAAAATTAAAGTAGCTACAAGATTGAGCATCAAACTCCTACTAAATCAAAAATATAGAAATTCTCTAAAAGAGCAGAAGGAATTATATTCAAGATGAGTGTGATAATACTTTTTTCAAAAAGTTATTTACAGGCAGACCCCTAGTATTGAGGCAATGTAGGCTACTGTATTCTATAAAAATGTATTGGTGTTACCGTACCGGTAGTTGTGCATGGTCTATCATGGTCTTAACAAGTCTGACATAAGGTGTTATAGGTACAATATTTTTACTCTCAATAATTTGAAAAACTTGAGATGTAGTCCTCGGTAGAATATGAAGTTAGTACCTATTAAATAGAAAACTGAGGCTTGAAACTCTACGTCAAAGTCTGGATGACTAACCTCCTGGCATAAGATCACTCATATTTTCATGTTATTTGTTACCTATAAGGAATTTTTATAGATTAAATTGAATCTGACTATCGCATAATTTGTATGAATTGAAATTTTAAAACGTATGTCATTTCCTTTGGCTTGATACACTATATCAGTAATCCATCCTCAGCTAACTTAAAACTTGAAAAAAAGGATCAAACTAAAACAAAAAATCTGGTGTGGCGCAATCACACAACTTTCCTTGCCGTTATGAAAATTGATCACCTGACGCTAGTGTTCCAGCCCATCTCAAGTCTACTATTCAAAGATTTGAGCCAGCTGGTGACAGGGCAATAACGCTGGAGACACACGAGGTCTGCTATCTCTTCATAGTGAATGATTCAATAGAATCAACAATAATTTGCAATTGAATAATCACATATTCTCGAATTTAGAGTTTATTTTCAATTTTAGGTGGAAATGTTACTGAACATTAATTGTAGAGATTTTCATGCTCAATCTATTCCACTTGATTTTTTTTCGTTTAAATTGTATCTGAAGCCTGATAATTGGGAATCTAAAATCAAACTTTGCATTGATGGGGTGGAGCTCCTGAAATGTTTACAGATATAGGACTTGTGGCAGTTGATAGAGCTTATCAATGAATATTATAGGTATGAATTTGATCAAAATCGTTGGAGCCGTTTCCGAGAAAATCATGAAAAACCCTGTTTTTGACAACATTTTAGCCGCCATCTTGAATTGCATTTGATCGAAATGGTTCGTTTCGGATCCTTATAATGAAAGGACCTTAAGTTCCAAATTTCAAGTCATTCCGTTAATTGGGAGATGAGATATCGTGTACACAGACGCACATACACTCATACACACACACACACACACACACACACACACACACACACACACACACACACACACACACACACACACACACACACATATACAGACCAATACCAAAACACCACTTTTTTGGACTCAGGGGACCTTGAAACGTATAGAAATTTGGAAATTGGGGTACCTTAATTTTTTTCGGAATGCAATATTTTCCTTACCTATGGTAATAGGGCAAGGAAAGTGAAAATAATTTGACATACGTTACTATGTCATATGGTGTCCTTCGGCTTGAGACACCATCCATAATCCATTCTCTAAGCTGACTTAGAAAAAAAGATCAAACAAAAAATGCAAATTTAAACAACAAATGATTTGACACACGTTGTAACGTACTTGAAACAAAAAAAGGGTAAACGCTCTCCAGAGATTAAAAAACGAAATATAAAAAAAAACACTTTACTAGTTCAACTAAATCACAAAGTGCATTACTTATTGTTTTTTAATAATCAATGAAGAATCTATTGTAAATCAAATACTAGGGAGACTATTGAAATATATAGCTCTGTTTATGTTATTAAACAACCTCTCAATGAAACTTAAAAAAATAGTTTTTATGTCAGCTATGTATTGGAGCGTTGTAAAGCATTCAATTGTTGAGATTTCTAGGCCTACTAAAAAATTAATCTCAATCTGTCGGTATCAAAATCCTGTCAGTTTTTACCACGGAAACTCCATCTCAATTACTGGCGAATCAACCAATCGCTCATTCAACAGCAAGGCGTTATGTCGCTCTAGGCAATATCGCAACCTATACCGATGTCTTCCGTGTAGGTTGGTTTATGTAGCCTTCTAGTTCTAGTCGCCCAATGGGGAATGTGGCCACTGCATTGCTTGAAGGTTGTGATTCCGTTATCGCGCGCAGTGGCAGGAAAACGAGAGCGCATTTTCATGTTGCAATCTAATGACAATAATAATTCTGGTACAGTTTTAATGTAAAGTTGCGGCGGCGGCGGTGTTGAGAGACGGGGCGTGGTTGAGATTGTGGTACAGTT
Organism: Nilaparvata lugens; assembly: GCF_014356525.2. Lineage (NCBI taxonomy): Eukaryota > Metazoa > Arthropoda > Insecta > Hemiptera > Delphacidae > Nilaparvata > Nilaparvata lugens. Next base: position 35,372,446 of record NC_052506.1, read on the forward strand.
CATTGTTCCAGAGCAAGGCCGTCCAGACCACTCTTGCTTTCTTAGGTCAGAAATCACCTTCCCACTCCAAGTTGCCACTCTGGACTCCAAGCCACATCACCTCCCACTTATCTCCAACAACAGATCCGCTAGTCTGCAACAAACTTGTTTTCGCTACACAATTGAACATGCCAACGTGTCTCATGTCTAGCGGCTTTTAATATCAACTTGTATAATGGCTGATTTGAGTGAATGTAATAGCATGGTCCTTGATTGGCACATTCTTTATTATTTGGCGGAATGCGGGCTACTCAGTCGAAATGAGTGAGGTGTTGCTGGAACTTTCATTGCACCTCTCCATTTTCCAATAAATAATTTTGATGACTATCATATCCCTTTACAATATATAAGTACTAATAAGAAATATTCATACGGATTGAAATGAGATTTTTATAAAATCCAACGATTTATATACAGAGTGATTCATAATTATGGTAAAATAATTTAGAACGTGATAGTAGAGGTAAAAATAAGAAAAAATTCTAATAAACATATATCCATAAACGCTTCATTAGCGAGCTATACAGGATGAAAGATTTCGCCCGGAATTCAGTTCCTCTGGTGAAATACACCGATGCTGAATTGTTTTGGGACTAGTTTTTGAAAAACTTATGCTGGATTCATATGGAAAAATATCTGAAAAACTGAATAAAACTAGTCTGGAAGCTGTAGTGTGAGTAGTTTTTGAGATTCATAAGTTGTATCTGATTGCAAATAAAATATTAGGTTTTTTATGAAAAGTTTTTTTTTCATATGAAAGTAGCATATCTAAATGACATTAAACCTATACCAAAAGACTAGTAGAGTATGCCATTAAGCCTGGGAGGAAGCTCGAACAGAAGTAGATGATCTGCTATGATTCCTGCCCAAATGTTTACTGAAAACTGATGTTGTGGAAGATTGGGATTGATGGCATGAGGATTCTCAGCTGCCCAAATATGTTAGTTGTTGAGGTTAACGATAGCTGTTCTTGTAAAGTGTGCCTCGTCGGTAAATAAAACGGTTGTTAAAAAGTTTGGGTAAACAAGTTTTACTAAAAACCATCGGCAAATACCAGCACGGGGAATACAGTCTCGTGGCAATAGAGTATGAACTTTCTGGAGGTGGTATGGATGTAATTGTTGCTATTTTAGTATCCTCAAAATAATAGATTGATTGACATTAAACTGCACTTTATTCTCTCGTGCTCTTCTCTGGATGTTCATAAATTTCATTAGGAACTTGTTCTTCTAACTCAACAGTCCTAGTAGATCGGGGTCTGCCTGCATAAATGTGCTCTTTGGACATCAGAGAACCTGTCTCAGACAGACGTTGATGAATAGTGGAAAAAAACATTGAACTTGGACATACTCGGTTAGGAAAGTTCTCTTGATACAAACGTCTTGCTTCAGTACTATTACAGTAGTGTCCCATTCCATACATTAAATGCATGTCAGCTAATTCGGAGTATGAATAATGTCTAAAATTACCTGCCATTTTTTAAAAAGTTAACACAGAAGCAAAGTGAAATGGTTACAAATAACTGGTTAATAGGTTAAACAAAAAACACAGCGCGGCTACAGTAGGCCTAACTTACAGTTTGATTTTTTGTTCAACAGTGAGCTAAAATATTTCTGAAAATAATTCTCAGCTGATAATTTCTTTTAAATATCTTTTTATTTAAAACAAAAAAAATCAGCTGTTTTGGAACAGCTGTTCTTAAAATCAATGTTCTATTTGCAATCAGCTACAACCTATGAGTTATTAGTGTTCTCTCCTCATAAAACAGCAAATTTTGTGGTGTAATGTACTACATAAGAATACATTTTATCCAACTTTTATTTAAATCTAGTTTACACAGCTTACATAATTTTTTCAGAATTAAATTCTCTACAATTTTTATTGCGAAAAATTATTTGTTTACTGGTCATTAAAGAAAGTTTTTGGGCATCAAACGTAGAAGTCTGTGTTTTTCTTCTTAGATTTTTTGCATATTTCAACTTTTTTCTTAAAAACTACTCACACTACAGATTCCAGACTAGTTTTATTCAATTTTTCAGATATTTTTCCATATGAATCCAGCATAAGTTTTTCAAAAACTAGTCCCCAAACAATTCAGCATCGGTGTACTTCACCAGAGGAACTGAATTCCGGGCGAAATCTTTCACTCTGTATAGCTCGCTAATGAAGCGTTTATGGATATATGTTTATAAGAAATTTTTCTCTTTTTTTTTACCTCTACTATCACGTATTAAATTATTTTACCATAATTATGAATCACTCTGTATATGAATTGCTGAAAGAAAGCTCTTGGGTATAATCTGTAATAAATATTGTATTCAAAATCCTTCATAACTATGTTGACAATACTTTCATTTCCAAATCTCTATAATTATCTAGTATATACCATTCAATAGTTGAATTTTCAAGTCAACCATTATTTCAGAACCATCACAACTTATTGATATCCCTCCATATACCTGCATACGGACAAAGGACAATCATTCCCAAAAATTTATCATAACAGGAACATATTTTTTGTGCACAATATTCATTCATCCACCGTAGCCTATTTCCTTCTTAATTTTTTTCCAATCCTTTCTTATTTATTGCTAACATAAGGTGGGTGGGCCTAATTGGATAATTGTAAAATACAAAGAACTTTCTCAAGTTTGAAACCCTTCTCTTTTTGAGTCTACTTTTATATCTTAAATTGCTCTAAACTGAACTTTGAACTCATTTTTTCTATAGTATTTCAAGTACCGGTACCCATTTTGTGTATTTTGAATTCTGTCTACCATCACAGTTTTTTCAATATTGCTTCATCGTTGCAACGATGGTAGTAGCACAGGTGTACATATGTTTAGTACCATCCTAATGCTTTGGAATCCCCACATGAGTTGGTGAGAATTGGCACAGCCAGTATACAAGTATTTGTAGCATCTACTTCTATTTTAGCATATTTCTTTTACTCCCTGACTACTCTCCTTTACGATTTTTTGGTATTGTGGATTTGATTTTGCCAACTACCAATATACTGATCTTATTCGTTGTTTCAGCTCTTTCAGTTTTCAGTATGAATAATATTTTTTATTAACAGTGGATTTTAAATTCCATGTAGTTGTCTGAACTAAATAGAAATGATTTGTATTTTGTTTCAGTACACGGACTGTTTCTGAAACGAAAGGATGGGACGTGTTCAGAGACCTGCCTCCGAAGCAGGACAGTGGATCGATGGAGAGCCAGGTCTGCCTGGAGTTCACCGTCAAGATCCTCAAAGTGATCGCCTACCTGGTCACCTTTGTCATCGTGCTCTGCTCTGGCGTCTTGGCAAAAGGCACCATCTTCTTCATGACTTCGCAACTCAGACCCGACAGAGTCCTTCCCTACTGCAATAAAGACTTAGGTAAGTCAACGCAAATCAAAAAGACTACAAAACAATGTAGTAGAATTGATTCATTAATCAAGATTATGATAATAGGAGTATAATCATAATAATCTATATGATCCTGATTGTTCGTAAGTCATCGTTTTTTCTGACATGAATGCCAACCGTGTATGAGAAACCAATTAGTTTGACACTCTAATTCACTGGAAATTCACTTCCGATCGTGAAAGAATGGCGAATACCATTATTTGTTCAATCATTGTTGTTCGATATTCATGGACTTCATTATTAGCTTCTGTTTTCAGCTGAAATATTCAGGGATTTATAATTGTACCAAAAAATTCTAATAGAATTTACAATTTATCGATTTTTAAAAGAAAAGAGAAAGTTTTCAATTTCAAATTTCCGGTCTCAAATGATACAAATGACAGAACTACATGAGTAGTGGGTACAAGTAGTGTTCTAAAATTTCAATTGAAAATACCGAATTCGACATGAAACTTCAAGCTCTTCTGGTAACTGAGCAGTAAGGAGTATTTAGCTGAACATAACTGCTGGTACTGGTGCTTGTTACCTGAGCAGGAAATCAACAGAAACGTGATGCTACGCAATTAAAGGAGGATTCTATCCATTCTGTGGTATGATCCGAGTCTTCTCTAATTGAATAAGTCAATTATTGAAGAATAATTGAGTAAATCACAGAACTCTGTTTTGTGTATAATTTATCTTTTTATCTAGGCTGAACTATCTTTCTGTAATAAATCTGCTGCTATCAAAAATGTTCAACTTATAGAAGTAAAAATTTTATTTAATCGCAATTTTCAGTTTGCATAACTCTAGTAACATTGGTTCAAGAAAATTTCAAAATTCAGCATTGCTTATTATTCATTATTTGCAATTTCATATTCCTTTATTCTTGTTTCCTATTATGAGATGAACAGATGATACAACAGATAAAACTGATTCAATCTCAAATTTAAGTTAGTTCAGAAATAAATTCAACAGTCTAGAATCCAGATCTATTGGAAGAAGAAATGATTCAAATGTTCAAAGAAGAAATTATCACTGAAAAAAAAATTATTTGGCTTTTTTTGGTAGGGAATCCCTTACAAAATGGGTTTCACATTTGTTATTTTTCAGCCGGGACCGACAAATTAACGTTCTCATCCATTAACACAGGAGTGATCTTGCTAGAAGCTTTGGGTCATGTCTGGGATTGAACATGATAGGCTTTATCCACCAGCCTACGAATAACTCCTAATCACTAAAGAGTTTTAAGAATCCTTGAAATCAATAATCATGTTCAACATAAAATTAGAAACCAATAATATTACCCAGTGCCGTTTGCACAATGACAGTTTAAACTAAATTTCATTTTAAACTGGATTAAATCCATATTTTATCAAGTCTCGCTATAATGTGGTTCATTTTGAGTTCAAGCCACCAGCTGATTGAGTTCAGTTTAAGCGTTGACTGTGCAAACGGCCCTTAGGCCCGTTACAGATGCTCGGCTTAGGGCCATATGCTAATATCACGTTTAACGCTAAACCACGCTTACTTGTAGATATGGTTGCATTTATTACAATGTGTTTCATATGGGGTTTAAACGAACAGCTGACATTTCTCCGTTTAAACCGAGTATCTGCATGCAGATAAATGCATCCATATCTACAAGTAATCGTGGATTAGTGATAAACGTAGCATTAGCATATGGCCCTTGGACGGAGAAATGTCAGTCGTTCGTTTAAACCCTGTATGAAACACATTATGCTAAATATAAATGCAACCATATATACAAGTAAATGTGATTTGGCGTTAAACATAGATGGTGCATATGGCCCTTATCCCCTTAAACACCACCTCGGTTTAAAGAGATAGATCAGCTGTTGGTTCAACCGGGAATGAGACACATTATAAAATGAAATATACCATACCTTCATGTAATCGTAGATTAGCGTTAAATTTAGATAGTGCATATGACCCTTAAAAGTTTAATATATTCTATTACAGTTTCGCTTGCAACGAAACGAAGCTCCTCCAAAGTGGGCTACTATGACTGATGGTGCTTGTGTTGCAGGTAGAGATAAGCAATTTGTGGTGAACCTGCCGCCGGAGGAGCGTGTGGCTTGGACGTGGTGCCTGGTGGTGGCGTTCATGATTCCTGAGCTCGGCACCCTCATCCGCTCCATCAGGATCTGCTTCTTCAAGTCGTGGCGGCGGCCGCCCTTCAATGACTTCATGTTCGTCTTCATCATGGAGTCGCTCCACGTGGTCGGCCTCGCGCTGCTCGTGTTCATCGTGCTGCCCAACCTCGACGTCATCAAGGGTGCCATGCTCACCAACTGTGTCTGCTTTGTGCCTGCACTCTTCAGTCAGTATTTACTATTGATTTGAAAATATAATATTTGAGGGGCACTAGGAACTACATCTCATTATTGACCTCATAACGCAAACTGAGCAGTACAATTTAAAAAACAATGCATGAAAAAGAAAAATTGAGTATGTAAAGCATACTAATCAGTTTATAAATGAATTTCAGTATCCCAGAATTACAATCTATCATTATAATAGGTTGCAGCCTACTTATCATTTAGGTTATTCATAAAATAACTAGATCTCACCTTATAAAAATTCGGTGGCATAATAATAACATGTGCTTGAAAACTTGTGCCTGACACCTACTTGAAAAAACTCCAAATACAGTATTCTTCTCAATGTCTAGAAATAAAACTGCTTTTTGTACAGTTAGTCACGTCACATGGAGTTAAATTTACTTGAAAATATTGTTTTTGAGAGATAGAAAAGATTGCAGTAAATTTATAACCATATTCTGAGTGCAAAAACAAGTTGTGTTATTTATTATCTAACTAACTTGAAACAAACGTACTTGCTACTTTCTCTGAAGATAGTAGTTACTCGCTCTCACTTTACTGGCAATGACAGTTATTCATTATAACTAATGTAATGAAACCAACTTCTAATACCTTAAAAACCATACTAGGATACATGTTGTTTCTTCATGTTCTAATCCTTAGTTATGATGAAGAATATGAAAATAATAACGTAATTACCCTCTAGCAAAATTATTTTCATGTTCTTGAAGCTAGATGGAGTAATGTATATTATTCAAGTAGATCATTTGGGATCCAATTTTTAAAGCAGGAACTCTTTACATAATTAATTTCACATATTATCGTTCCCATGAGTCCAAGTGAATGAGACTATAACAGTTACGAATTTCTTTAAAATACCAGATCTAGATTCCATACATGGAAAGTGAGCACAAAAACGATAACACTTTATAGACTCTTTTAAAACCAATTTAGTTGCAGATTTCATTTAAATCAAGGTCAACACCATTGTACCTACATTATTTTTGATTTGATACTTCGTCAACCATGAAGTCATATTATATACTATCAATTCGAAGTCTACCAGTATACTATATGAACTGTTGAAGGATTGCTTCTCCAGCCCAAACCACTATGAATGCCATGAACTAGACAATAAAGAAAATGCGTTCTACTATTGGAAATCGCAGCAATAACATTGATATAACATTATATTGTTGATTTATTATGACACAAATAAATTTATAATTATTATTAAACGAAAATACAAATTGAATGTTGTAAATCACCCCGAAGACTTCTGCTCTGTCAGATATTGACAACAGGGTAAACAGCTAGTTGTTAATTCATTAGCATTTGAATAAATGCAATATCTCAGTAATTTCCATCTAAAAATAAATTTAATCAGCAAAGCTGTTTCAACTCATATTTTATACATTTCAACGCATCAACTAGTTTTTCTTTCAATAATAGACAAAGTCAGGACTATTTTACTATTTGGAGCATCCGTTAATACAATATTCATTTATAATAATGATTCCTGCAATCATCTACTGCGATAATTGAATTTTATCTACTTTCCTTCAATACTCTTACGAATATGAAGTGGTATTTTATTATTGTGATTTTACGGTAATATATTGTATAGATCAACTTGTATAAGAAATGCAAAGATTTTAGGAACGTCAAATATTTTTTGTTCCAAATTTTGAGTGAACTATCGGAACCGATATTACAAAATAGTATAAATATTTTTGCAGGTTTAGTGTCACGCAACACTAAAGGCTGCACGTCGCGGTCGGAGAAGACGGAGGTGTACATGAAGGCAATGGTGGATGTGGTGGCTCTGTGCGCGCAGGCCACAGGCTTCGTGGTGTGGCCCGCCCTCGAGGGTAGTCTGCGCCCTGACCTCTGGGTCATCCCTGTCTCCCTCTTCTGCATCTCCTGTGGCTGGTGGGAAAACTACGTTTCCAAGCATTCTGTGTTCAGTAAGTACTAACAAAAAAATGAATATTTCCACCATAGAATAAGCATACAGGAATAATAAAGTTTGTCACGAGTGTGGACGCAATTTCAAACAGTTGGTAGCGCTACCCGCTACCCGCTACCCGCTTCCTATCGTAGTAAGCTGTCGAGCTAGTAAACAAAAAAGTAGCTTAGGTAGATAGATAAAGTTATAGCCTATAGAGCTCTTAGATAGAGATTTTTTGACATATATTACACATACGTTGTATGAACTTTTTGAAATAAAATTGAAGTAGGTCTAGATTTATGCTGATTATAAACTAAACTTTTTATTGGAAACAATTTCCCATGGAATACGTAGCTCTTTGAACATATCAAAATCTAATTTAAAAGGGATTGTTATTCGAATATTGGCATATAGAATTACCTGAAACGAACAAACAACAAATTATATCTAAATCTTGATACAGTCATGTACACACAATAATAAATGTGCAATATCCAATTTTTATTGTAATCTTTTTACAATAGTGTTTTTATTCTATTTAATGACTTCACTCTAGACTTGCTTCAGAATTCAATTTGAGGTTTCATATTTTTAGTGATTAAAATTTATTTTTGTTAAATTTTTCAAAGAGTAAGAAAGTTGGAATTGAGTTGAAAACGTTTTATCCTGTCTCAAAAGTTTAGGGCGTTTATGCTCCAAATTTCACTGTTAACTCAAACCGTTAGTCCTAGTAAGTAGTTCTTTTTCGTTTACACTCACCAGGCCAAAACAGTAATAATAGGCAGTAGTAGACAGTAATAGGTTTGAATTAGCAAAAAATTGGCCTTAAATTTGGAACATAAACGACCATGGGATATCTTTTTATGTTATTTTCCCTCTATGGTTGTACTGTACATTACTACACAGGATTGAATGTTACTGGATTCAACATCATTGCCTGATAACGTCGTTACTCAAATTGATGTGTAGTGATTTAACTCTTCCTCTTTATAGTTTTCATGAAACCATTATGGAGAGTGAAGGACAGACTGAAAAGAACTCGATACTTCACTTATCTATTCATCTCTATATGGAAAATCATCCTCTTCTTTTCCTGCACTCTCGCGGCCGTTTTCTACAGAGGAGAAAGCATATCGAAATTCTTCACGTCGATGTCCACTGGATTTTCTGAACACAAAATTAGGATAACTGAGGTGAGACGAATAGAAATCATTCTTTATGAATATTTCTCAAATAAAATGATATGATGAATATGATTGTAACTTTCTATTATACTAGCAGGTATTAAAATAGGCCTATAACCATCCTCGGTAAATTAAGAATCTATATGCAACATTTCAAGATAATCAGTTGAGTAGTTCAGACGTGATGTTGCGTCATTTGTGAAATTCGTGATTTCAATCAATGATGAATATCATTCATTGAATAATGTACTACTTTTCAATTAATTAGGCCTATATCCATTAGCATTAGAATCCTTGAATCTTTTTTGCCCTCATTGACTAATTCTTTGTAATACATTGTCAAGACAAAAATTAGTTATCATATTCATATGCATCTTCTAGTAGATCCCATACTAACACATTAGAATACATAACAGTCATAATGACTTTTTTGATTGTTTGAAGCTGCTATATCAAAGCAAATTGAAATTTTCTGTTGAGTTGGGTACTATTAATTACAAAAGCATATGATACGCTGTAATATTCAAATAAATTGTCATAGTTCTATGATTTTATCACTTGGAATACAGATCATCATTCTACGAGTATTCATTTCTTACATTATGCATGTCATCCAGTTTATAAATGAAAAAAAATTGCGAACCATAATCTTTATTATCCACGTTGTTGAAAGTGTTGATTTCTCTGCTTTTAATTTCAGGTGCGAGCATCCTACGGAGGAACGAGCCTCCCTGATCTGGCAGATGTCATTCCAACTGGCGAAATAATCGACATCAACGCTGAGCAGAAGACGGCTCTCATGGTGCTCACGGTCCACATCATTGCTGCCTACTTATGCTACATTTTTGGTAAAGCCACTCACATCATTCAATATAATTCATTTACATTTCTACTTTCATTCATTTTATATTTTAGACTTTGGACTGTCGAAACCATTCAACTGCATTCTTTTACTACAGATATATTAAAAAGTCCAAAAATATCTACATGAATAACAAAAAGTTTGCAGGTGTAGGGAACTTGAAGTATCTAGGATGCCCAATAAATGCCACAGGTAATAATGCTTATATAAAAGAAAGGATTCAAGCAGCTAATATGGCCTACTATGCCAATGTCAGATTATTCAAAAGTAAGTTGGTCGGGAGGAGCACCAAGATAACAATATATGAAACATTGGTGCGTCCAGTGGCAACATATGCGGCGGAAACTTGGGTGATGAATATGGCTGACGAAAATGCTTTAAAAATCTTTGAAAGATTCATATTAAGCAGAATCTGAACGTTCCCGTTCAGGTTAATGAGCAGCAATGGCGAATGAGAAAAAATGAAGAAATAGAAACATTAAAAAAAGGATAAAATATAATACGCTTCGATAATGCCCAAAGAATAAGGTGGTTGGGGCATGTGATGAGGATGAGTAAGGCTAGAATGCCCAAAATAGTATTCAATAGCAAGTTGCACAGCAGATGAAAAAAAGGTAGGCCAAGGAACAGGTGGGTGGACCAAGTGATGGATGACCTGTTAAAGATGGGGGTGAGAGGATGGAAAGAAAGAGCCATGAACAGAGAAGAATGGAGGCGTGTTGTGAAGGAGGCCAGGGCTCACCTAGGGCTGTAGCGCCGGATAAAGAAAGAAAAAGAAATATATTAAAAAGTCCCGCGCTTGTGAAACCTCTTTTTGTAGCTAAGTAATTTAATGAATTAGCTTCATTTGTTGGCTCAAAGTAGCATCACGTATAATACTCACTTCAATGCAAATCTAGAGACCATCGAAATTGAACTTGTTACACAATTGGCCACATTAAGTCTAGTTTAGTTTATGTTCTCAGTTATTTCTCATTCCTAGAAAAGCAGTAGTTAAAGTAGCACTAAAAAATTATAGTTTTTAGAATACATTTTATACTATTTGATTATTTCAGACACTTTTTGCTTAACTTATGATGTGTTAGATTTTTTTATCGCTCTGTACTAGGATACAATAAAAGCAAGATATACTTAACCACTAGAAAGTGAATTCCCTATTACTTGGCTTACCATACTATGTGCTTCCATTGTGAGCATTTCCCCACTTGATAAGACTTCTAAAATTTCATGAATCTGGCCCTAGATCACATCAATCAGCCAATGATCAAAGTCAATCCTGATCTTTTATGATTTCTACTATTACAGAACAATTAAAGTGTAGAAATGACTAATGTTTTCTAATAATATTTCAGGTAAATTCGCTTGCAAGATTGTCATCCAAGGATTCAGTTATGCGTTTCCCGTGAACTTGACCATCCCAGTGACGATATCTGTTCTTATTGCGATGTGCGGTTTGAGACAAGAAGATCCCTGCTTCTTCCATGGCACAATTCCTGATTACTTATTCTTCGAATCGCCACCCATCTATTTCCTCAACGACTTCATTTCTCGACAAGTAAGTTCAATGAATATCGATGAAAACAACAAAAATACAAACCACAGAAATCACACATGTTCTCAGTTTAATTACGATCCAATTCCAAAGTTATTTTGCTTAATCTTGTAGTTATTTAACTAGTCTTGAGAAATTGACTTCATTTGCAACGTCGTCAAAATGCCTCCTACTATTTAGATTTAGTGGATGAATTAGTGTCATAGGACTTATACAACTTGCTTCACAATAATAATGATTACCACTTAAAAACAAATATTCCGACGAATTGTTATCACTAATCGCTATTTAATAAAAATAATAGTCCAGCCAATGACTATGGTTTGAGCTTACTCAATAGTAGCTTAAGAAAATATTTTGAAAACAAGAAGTTTAGGAGATGGACAATATAGTATGATACTTCAAGTAAAAATAGTTTATGTTTTCTCATGAGTCTCTTATAATTCAATAATAATAATAATAATTTTTGTGATGAAATGTAAAACTCATTTTTACATAGGCATGATTTCTTCCAATGATTTTACTTATGTTTCTGTGAAGAACTACCTTACCTATCTAGTGACAAAAATGGATCAGGTATTTTCTATGCTCACTGTATTAAGTATTTTCAAACCAAGAAGTGTAGGAGATGGACAATATAATATGAAACTTATAATACCAAATGTAGAAGTAGTTTAAGAAATTCCATAATCTATTCTTTGGAACTTTCAAAGTTAGTCAAAAAAAGTATTTCTAGCAATTGAAGTGTACTGTTGTTGATTACAGTTATTATTGTAATCTGCAATATGTTTGTTTGGAACAGCATGCTTGGATATGGCTGGTATGGCTGCTGTCTCAGACATGGATAACCCTGCACATTTGGACGCCGAAGGTGGAGCGTCTCGCCACAACCGAGAAACTGTTCGTCCTGCCCATGTACGACGCTCTGCTCATTGACCAGTCGCTCGGCCTCAACAGGCGAAGGGACGATGACAAGGACGTCAAAACCGAAGTAAGCACACACACACACACAATTGTTATTGATGATTGAGATGAAAATGTTTACAATAAATTGGCAAAATTCCAGAGAATTTTTGGAAATATACACAGAAATCTAAAAAATAAAACAAGGCAGGACACACGGATTAAATTTTTACAACACCATCGCGGTTCCAACTCTTCTCTGTGGAAGTGAAAATTTGATTCATACACGAAAAATTGACAGGATACAAACCGGCTGCACCAGGACAGACAGAATAAGAAATGAGGAAATGAGGGCAACATTGTCTGTAACACCAGTACACGACAAGATTATTCAAAATAGAAGAAACTCGTGCTGTCACTTGAATAGGATGCCTCCAGGAAGAATCCCTTTAGAAGCTAAACATTATACACCCACTGGGAAAAAGTTGGGGAGGACGAGGAAAAGATGGGTACCGGAACAGGTTATTTACCAGACCTAATCCATGAAGTGAAGATGATTATGAGTTCTTTGTTTTTTGTTTACGATGTGGTTAAGTGATAGACTTTACATTACCATCCAAACTTCATCACGTCATCATATAACGAGGTCATTCTATTATTTATTTCAACAAATAACACTCATCATTAACGATAATTATCAGAATGATTGGAAGATAAATAATAAGGTTGATTGTATTCTATTATTCTTGTGTAATATGACCATCCTTAATATTCTCATTCTGTTCCCAGGAATTGGCAGAACGTGAAAAAGATCCGGACGAATATTATGAGACAATCTCAGTTCACACCGATGCAAGCAGCACAACTCCGAAAACAGTGAAAAAGTCTGATAGTATAACGAGGATTTATGCTTGCGCTACTATGTGGCACGAAACTAAAGAGGAAATGATGGAAATGTTGAAGTCTATTCTGAGAATGGATGAAGATCAGTGTGCCAGGAGAGTCGCTCAGAAATATCTGAGGGTAGTTGATCCAGACTACTACGAATTCGAAAGTAAGTAGCATACTACGTTGTTTATTCAGTGGCCTGATTTATTATCAGATTATGGCTGTATTTTTAAATTGAGATACTAGGTATTTTACAAACTCTCAGAATAGTCAGGGTTGAAAAGGTTGAGCACTATTATCAGAGAACCTAGGCAGCCAGGTTAGCCGTGTGGACTAAGACGTTGCACCCTTCTGTCAGCTAGCGTTGTCTGATCAAGGTGATTGGAGTGGATATGTTTCTGTTTATTTCCAAGTTTGAGATTAAAATATTACTTTTATATGTTTGAATCTCCTTCTCTACGTTTGGTAGAGGGCTACTGAGAAGGATATCCTGAGTATTCTTTCCAAAGAATAGACATTGATATATTCAAAGCTCCGCCAATTTATTTACATACAAAACAATATTATCTTGAAGTAATTTCTAAATTGCTTTTTGTTTCTTATCATGCAAAGTTCAATAGTAATTATTATTTCAGTTTATATTTTGTAAATTCATCTGAAACTTTGCAGTATTGTATCGTATTCAAGTGTATAAGCCAGTATATATTATAATCTGCATAAATAAGGCAATCAATCAATCAATCTTACCTTTGCGCATCAAAGTAGTATCTGTGAAACATAATATGAACAACGCATATATTTCGGGGCTTTTGCAGCGCACATCTTCATGGACGACGCGTTCGAGATCAGTGACGTGAATGACGACTGGTGCCAGGTGAATCGGTTCGTGAAGCTGCTGATATCGATCATCGACGAGGCTGCCTCGCACGTGCACGAGACCAACATCCGCATACGGCCTCCCACCAAGTACCCGACGGTCTACGGCGGGCGCCTCGTGTGGACTTTGCCCGGAAAGACCAAGATGATCTGTCATCTCAAGGACAAAGCCAAGATCAGGCACAGGAAGCGTTGGAGCCAGGTATCAATACTCATTCTATCCATGTAGGATTTCTGCTCTCTCATATACCTTGCAATATCTCACTTGCAAAGTGATCGTAAGATATATAATAGGATTGCAATTTCATTTTCATCTATGCTTGCGCTACTATGTGGCACGAAACTAAATTCATTCATTTGTGAACCATAATAGTCAATCAATAACTGTACAGTGACTGTAAATTTGTAAATTGGGCTTAGTTCATTTCTGTACTGAATGAAATCAGAATAATATTATTGTTTATGTAATTTGGGAGATTTTCGTCCTTATATGGTACTGAGAGCGTTGGGGAAAAATATTTTAATGTGACATAGAAATTGCAATTCATAAATGTTCCAAAATTCAAATAATTCTATTATAAAAAAATAATAATTCATGGAATAACCACATGTGATTGCAATTTAGCTGTGCTATTACAATGTCTACTGTTCACACTTCTTATAGGTGTGATAGAAATGTGTATACAGAACTTCGAAAAAGGTGATAATAATCATTATAATTTGTTCCAAAGGAGAAACTGAAAATTATGTCTTTCTTCAAAAGTTATTTTGCCAACGTTATATTTTCGAACAAATGCTAAATATTGCTACAGAACTAGCATTAATTAAAGTTGTATTTCTTAACTTTTTGCTGTACCGTACCTATTATTTTAATCATTATTTGAATCTCTCGCAGAAATTGAGTAACGTTTATCAGTGGCAAAATTAATTCTGATACATCAATAGGGCCGTTCGCACAGTCAAAGCTTAAACTGAATTCAATCAGCTGGTGGCTTAAACTCAAAATGAAACATATTGTAACCAACGAGACTTGATATGGATTTAATCCAGTTTGAAATGTAATTTAGTTTAAACTGGAACTGTGCAAACGGCACATAGATAACTTTATTTTGTGACAGGTGATGTACATGTACTACCTTCTTGGGCACCGGTTGATGGAGTTGCCAATATCTGTGGAGAGAAAGGAAGTGATGGCCGAGAGTACCTATCTGCTGACACTGGATGGAGACATCGACTTCCAGCCTCATGCTGTCCGACTACTTATCGATTTGATGAAGAAGAACAAGAATTTAGGAGCCGCTTGCGGCAGAATTCATCCAGTTGGATCAGGTTTGTAAACTACAATTATTATCAATGAGTAGTAGAGTGGAGTAACTCCTGTAGAAAATAATTTCATTTTCAATCCTCTTTTAAATACTGAATCATCAATTTATATCCTAATTATAACCATTTACGAAAGTTTGGTTCACAAAAATATTTACTCAACCCTGTGAATCAGGCGCTTTATGCTCTATTCTCACTGTTTGTCCAATGAATTTGCGGTAATGGAGATTATGCCTTAATAATTTGCGGTATGTCTGTGACTATTATTATTTCAAAGAGGAGTTTTTATTGTGTGTTTGTGTTTTTATTATACATTGTAAATGGAGCTTGTTGATGTTTGTAAAAACAAAATAATATTGATTATGAATGGATATTATTTTTTGATCATCTCTCAATATACCTCAATATTCGAATTGCAGTGTTTCAATTATAAATTACTAAATGGAGTGTATCTGCACAAATAATATCTTTGGGTAGATTTGTAAAATAATCTTTACTTGATTTAATAAACAAACTACTACTCAATTTTAGAATGATTGCATAAACAATGCTTACACATCTTTAATGGAATGGGGAGTCCGATGGTAGCAAGCATTCAAAAGGCACACCAGTGTTTAATGTTAAGTCGGGCCTAGGCTACAAACTCAAGTTCTGTCGTAAATTTGTCAAACTCTTTAAATAAGGATGATATAATATGGGGTTAAGTGTAAGAGTTACGGCACTCTTATTCCCTCAACTTCGACCACAACACTTGTAATATTTTTAAAGTGCGATAAATAATGGCAATTATCTATCTATCTATCTATCTAATGCTTACATCTGGCTCTTGTAAAAGATCTTGTAGTAATGAATGAATAATTGACTGAATTTGAGAGTGTTGAGTTTTTAAAATATTCAAATAATTGAAATTCTAATTGGTTATATGTTGATTTGCAGGACCCATGGTATGGTATCAAATGTTCGAGTACGCGATTGGTCATTGGCTTCAGAAGGCAACCGAGCACATGATTGGCTGCGTCCTCTGTAGTCCTGGATGTTTCTCACTTTTCCGTGGCAAAGCTCTGATGGACGACAATGTTATGCGACGATACACCACCAGATCCGACGAAGCTAGGCATTATGTGCAATACGATCAAGGTTTGATTCTATTATATTATAACTCATTATGATGGTCACTTGTGACCAGCAACGTTTATTATATAAAAGTTAGTGAAACTTGAACAAAATTATCAGTAAAATTATTATTTGTATTCTAACTAGTAGTTCTGTGAACAGTAGACCTCGCGCTCAGTAAGTTACATTGACCTGTTGTTATTATGTTTTCTCAAAAATTAATAAATAATTTATCAATTTAAAATGTCTAGAAAAAATCGGTGACGTGTCGTCCCAGAATGTGAGTGTGAGCGCTGTTATCAGGTCTGGCTGCAACTGTCTTCAACGTTGATGGAAAGATACATTTTCAAGATTTTCGATGTTTTTGAACGGGTAGTATTATAGTCAACTGTCTACTAACGTTGATGGAAAGATACATTTTCAAGATGTTTGATGTTTTTGAACGGGTAGTATTAAAGTCCACTAAACAGTTGATTTATTATGAATAATTCTATAGTCTGATTTTTAATCTAATATTGGCTTATGAAGGAGGCTCCTTTTTCCTTTTGTATTATCCTTGAAATGCAAGATTTCCAAAAACCTTGTATATACGTCGACGCGCAATTTAAAAAGGAACATACCTGTCAAATTTCATTAAAATCTATTACCGCGTTTCGCCGTAAATGCGCAACATTTAAACATTAAGAGAAATTCCATTTCCGAGGCTCTTCATGTTTCTTTGAATCCGATTTAACCCGACGTGTGGGGGATTAGCCCAACGACGTCTTGTTGGAGCACTTCTTTGTCTGACTCCCACCCTTCGACCTGTCCGGCTTGGGAGGCCCTGCTGGTAGTTACACTACCGCCGGCATAGCTCTTGGGGTCACAGGAGTACACAAGCCCCTAAGGGAAGTCATAAGGCAGGAAGTGGAGATTGAACCCCCAGTTGGCAAAATGCACGAAAGGCAGTTGAAATGGTTCGGTCATGTAACAAGGATGACAAACGAGAGAAAAGCCAAACAAATATGGGAAATGAAACCTATTGGAGTGAGGCAAAGAGGACGACCAAGAATCACGTTTGAAAACCATGTCGAAAGAATGGGGGCTGCTAGGGGTAAAAACTGGCAGCAGATGAAAAGATTGGCTGAGGATCGTGGGGAGTGGAGACGCTGGGCCGAGGAATCTTCAAACCACCCTACGCTGTGAGGCAGAAG
Organism: Nilaparvata lugens; assembly: GCF_014356525.2. NCBI lineage: Eukaryota > Metazoa > Arthropoda > Insecta > Hemiptera > Delphacidae > Nilaparvata > Nilaparvata lugens. The sequence continues at coordinate 35,390,069 of NC_052506.1, forward strand.
GGGATCGAGAAAGAAGAAGAGAAGAGAAATGCCAAACCGACGACTTGAATCTTAGACCTCACTTCGCTCGGTCAATTAATTGAATGCATGCTTATTTTCATGAGGAAATGAGCTATAAATGCCAACCAACCAATGAAACTGAATACAGTAGTTAACTCGAAAACATAATCAATAATTGACAATTGTGCTCCGTATGTAAAGTCAACCACTCAAGTTGTAGGCTCCCAACATAAGGCCGGATACATCACTACATTAGTGAATACTTGAGTAGGCCTACTGTCTAACATACCTATATCTTAAATGCTGGTTAATTTCCTAAATGAATCTGTTTTTTTCAATTCTTGTTACAGAGAGGATGTGAGTAGGCCTACTAAATTAGCTTACATTCAAAGCATGCTATAAAATGTTAGCCACCTTCTCGATATTTGCAAGGCATTCGATACAATGGGTGAAAATATTCACGTTGCAAAATTAGAGATTCAATAAAAAAATTGATGTGACTCTTGAACCTTTATTTAAAAGCTCCTAGTAAAATATACATTATTTGGACTCTACTATACTCACTATTCACTCACTACGTAGGCTATTAGGCCTAGTTGTGGTTGAGAGTGTCCTAAGTAGTAACATCATATCTCACTCAATAAAATAATCATTGACGGCGGTTGATAATAATTACATTCCAATTTATTACACTTTTATTTTTATTTGAATCTAATTTTATTATTTTTACTTGAAATTTTATTTAGTACTAATGATACTTTTTAACATTTTTCTGCCATTCACAGTCCACTATTAATCCTTATCATTTCCATTACCCAATAGTCACCCAAAATTATTCATGTCTACTTATTTATTTATTAATTCATTATTTAGTTCACTGATTTTACAGTATTATCTTATTTATTATTTTATCTATCGAATCAATATTAGAAGCCAGTCATGAGCTCGATTAGCAGTCGAGCAGTATAGTCAGTTAGTATTGTACGTGTTGTAGGAGAGGACAGATGGCTGTGCACTCTGCTGTTGCAGCGAGGCTACCGTGTGGAGTACTCAGCGGCGAGCGACGCATACACGCACTGCCCCGAGTCATTCAACGAGTTCTTCAACCAGCGCCGCCGCTGGGTGCCCTCCACCATGGCCAACATCATGGACCTGCTCGCCGACTACAGGCACACCGTCAAGATCAACGACAACATCTCACTCCCCTACATCTGGTATCAGGTAAATCATTCACTAAATACATATATCAATGCCAGTCAGAATTAACAAAATTTAACTACATCACTAAAGTTTTGGTTTGCAATGAATTTCGCACTGTTGGGAAGATAAATAATATCATTCTGAGGCTAGCCACTTGAGGTAGGACATTCATGATAAACATATGTGTACATGCATGTCGTCATACATTCTTGTCATCACAGCAAAAGGTTTCGAACAACATTTTTTGAGGTGAGGTTATTGTATCTCAATCTTTTGTTGTTTATTTTTCTTCACTACTCTATTTGAGGTAATTAATTTGGTATCATTATAATTTGTAATTTTCCAATGGCTTATTTATTGTTATTGGTTGTCTATTTCATGTTGGAAGCTGTTGTCAAATAGCTATTTTCTGTTCAAAGCCGCTTTTTTCGCTATATATAGCGTATGGCATTTTGACACATTTACCTCTCAAATATGAATTATATGCTTAATTATGATAATTGATTGTCATTAAATTAAAAAAGTCAAAATATAAAACTATGCACATGAAGAGAACCGGTAGTTTTAATATCATAATTATTAAAAGGTAAAACTAGACATTTATAGATCCAAGTCCAAATCAACCAGCTATTCAAGAGCTGCTGGTGCAGCATTCACAAAATCCTCAACAGCATGGGGATACAACCTGACAGGACAGACCTCAGCAATATGTTTCAGAGTTTGTTTTGGAGCTCCACAGTCACATTCAGGTGATGGAATGATCCCCTATTTATACAGACTGTCCCCACATACACCATGCCCTGTTCGCACCCTGTTTAATCCCTTCCAAAGGTGACGGGGAAGGCTGAAACCTTCTGGCTCTTTATTTGGCTTGATAAGCCGTGCCAATTGGTCAGGTGCTTGCAAATTCCAAGCAGCATTCCACTCTGAGTCTATGTTGAAATTGGTTGTGACCAAATCCTTTGCAGATGTCAATGGAGGCATTCTAGATCTGAGGCGACCTATTTCTAGGTCGGGAAGGTCTCCATGAATTGGCAGCATTGGGCTATCGGAAATCTTTTTGAACTCCTTTAACAGGGCATTTTTCCTCCGTAAGGGAGGTGGAGCAATATTGCTCAGTATTGGAAGCCAATTACAGGAGTTGACTTGATACACCCAGTAATCATTCTCATAGCTATGTTGAGCTGTGCATAAATTTTCTTACTGTATGGGCTATTGATCCACACAGGTGCACAGTATTCTGCTACAGAATAAACAAGAGACAGAGTGGAGCACCGCAGGGTGTGGGCTGAGGCACCCCACGTAGAACCACACAATTTTTGAATGATGTTATTGCGGGTTTGAATTTTCTTTGAGGTGGTCTCCAGGTGTTTTTTAAAAGACAGTGTTCTATCCAGTGTAATACCTAGATACTTGGGGAGATTTTGATGCTGGAGAAGTACATTATTGAAATAAACCTGGAGTTTCCTTTCAGCCATTTTATTATTTAGGTGGAATGAGCTGACTTCTGTTTTCTTCAGGTTTGGAATATAAGCCTCCATTTATGGAAGTATTCCCCCATCTTCTTCAGGTCTTCAGAGAGCACTTCCTCAGTTTTTTCAAAAATTTTATGCTGAGCTGCAAGGGCCATATCATCAGCATTATATGAACTTTTTAGAACATGTGATAGGCAAGTCTGCTGCGTATAAATTGAAAAGACTTGGAGCAAGGACTGAATCCTGTGGAAGACCATTATTAAGTTTTTTCTGTTTACTGATCTTATTGCCCAGAATCACTTCAAATTTTCTATCAGAAAGCATATTATCAATGAGCCTTATAATAGTTTTTTCGCTGATAACAAAACATGCATGATGATCGTGTGTTAAGTCAGGTCAAGGTCAGGGTTAGGTGAAGTTAAGTGAGTAATGTTAACAAACATTTTTATCATGCATGTCCTACCGTTAGTGGTCAGCCTTATCGGAGTGCTCACACATTGATATGGTTCCCAGATCGTTCTATGAACGAATACGTTGTCGACGATTTATTTTGTCCGCTGAACGTTTTGTCAGTATGTGAGCACTTCCATGTATAAGAACCATTTGTATTATTCTTATGTAGAGTAGGTTTCAATATTCTTGTATGTATCAATAATAATTGTACATTATGTGTGTTTTCTACAATAGTTGACTTTAGTGTGTCATTGTTCATTTATGTAGCTTGTGGTATTGGTAACTGTGCTTAGATGTATTCGACATGTTGAATATTTTGTTGTCTATTTCAAGAGTTCATTCGCTCACTATGATTATTATTCTTGGAATTAACGTTCTTTGTAGATGTAAAGATAATATTGTGGTTGATATTCATACTGTATGAAAATATTTGAAATTTATGCAACCACTCAACTTATTCATTGAAATAAACTCCGATTATTCATTAGATATTGATAATGGTGAATCACCGAAACTTGCTTCTCGTTATTTTAATAAATGTTGTTAAATGTGAGAGGTTGTGGCAATTGAAGTTTCTCACCAGATGAATGATGCTTTTCCATTTACTTGTATAATTTAGATTCTCAATTCCACGCAAGTTTTTTATACGTAATGATTGAAAAGTAAACTCCTTCTTAAAAATGAATTGAAAATCAAAATAAATTGGTGATTCAATTTTTTATATTTTTCACTCTATCAAGGCTAGAGTAAATGACTTTTATCTACGACCATGTTATAATGTTAACATAACAACATCACAATCAATGCCATAACAGGGGCATTTTCGCAATGCATTTTCAAAACTATACTATAATGAGGACTTTATCCAACGAATTTAACATTATAAAACGGTTTTCGTTGCTGGTGGCATCATTATTAAACACGGTTGTGTGCTGGCAGCAGGTTTCAGTTTTCAAGTTTACACTAAATCAAGTTTTCAGTTTCACAAGTTTTTAATTCGTCAAGTTTTCAGTTTATCAAGTTCTCAGTATGTCAAGTTTTCATTGCGTCAAGTTCTCATTCCATCAAGTTTTCGATTCATCAGGTTTTTAGTCCATCAAGTTCAAGTAATTAGTTCAAGTTTTCAGTTCATCCAGTTCTCAGTTTATCAAGTTTTTAGTTTATCTAGTTTTCAGTCTGTCGAATTCTTATTTAGTCAAGTTTTCAGTACGTCATGTTTTTAGTTTGTCAAGTTCTCAATTCGTCAAATTCGTCAAATGAGCGTCAAAGACCCTCATTATAAAACTGTTCTATAAACTACTATAATGGCTTTGTGTTAATTAATGTATTGACTTTTTCTTTCTTGTTTTAGATTATGTTGATGGGTGGTACCATTCTTGGCCCTGGAACGATATTCCTTATGTTGGTGGGAGCTTTCGTGGCTGCCTTTAGGATTGACAATTGGACCAGTTTCTATTACAACATCATACCCATATTCTTCTTCATGTTGGTGTGCTTCACTTGTAAAGCAGAAATACAGGTGATTAATATTATATTGTTCGTAGAGAAACCTTATTCGTTAATGATAATGTGTTCAGTATTACATGTACCGTATTACCTTTATAATTTTAGTACGTCATTATTCAATGCAACATAAATTGCTTAACGTTCAATTAACACAGTAGAAAAAATCTAAATTAGGCGAATAAAATAAGAGTGAGAATTAAAAATAGTAGGATAAAGTTTTAAGGATGCAGCCAGGAACTTATGCATTGGAACTTCAATAATCTGAGCCCTAAAAATTAAACTTCCAAAATGCACTTCAACACTATAAACCTGAATTTGAATAAATACTATTTGTTATTGTTCTACCAATATGTATTCGCCAATTGCAACATTTTTTGCATTGTACATTATATCTTATTAAATGGCATACATTTTTTATTCTATTCTGAAGCTTCACTAGTATTTTATTCATTTATGGAACTCAAAATGCGAACAGTTTGAAAATTTGAATCATCCATGGGCATTATTAGCTCGGATGTTGCAGTTCTACTCGCATTGTATCAATATAGTATCATTCTATCATCTCTTCACTTTTCATCAAAAATCAATAGAATTCGCCTTTTTAACAAGTGAATAAATTATCTTTTGTAATCCAGCTTTGGATTATTGCATTATTTGGATACATTTTATCATCCTACTATCCTGAATATCTTATTCCACTGAATAGAGAAATTACATATTCCTGAATATTAGTCCGGGCGCATATCTATAAGATGTATTATGTACCTATCATGTTATATGGTGCTTAGACATGGACGATGACAGAGAGAGAATGGAGTAGAATACAAGCAGGAGAAATTAGGTTCCTCAAGGCAATAAAGGGAGAGACACGTAGAGACAGATTTAGGAATGAGGAGATGAGAAGAGAACTGAACATGGAAAGCAGAAGGGGAAAGATAAAGAAAGCATGAGACTACGCTGGTTTGGACACGTGAAGAGAATGGGAGAGGATTGGCTGCCAAAGGAAATGGAAGAGATGTGGATCGAAGGAAGAAGATCAAGAGGACGACGCGACAACAATGGAAAGACACAGTGGTCAACGAAGTAGAGAAGAGAGGATAAAGATGGTGACAGGTTGAGGATGAGCGTGGAAAGACTGAGGAAGATGGAGAGGCATTGTTCATACCCAGACCCGGCAATAGCTGGAAGGGGACACGGACATGTATGTATGTATATTTACTCCAATACTCTATAATAAAGAAATTTTCTAAAATGATTGAGAATTTACAAAGTCTAATTATTAGATAAATTAAATTGATAGAGTATCCCATTTACTGTATTACTTCAAAATATCGGGGGACCGAGCTTCGCTCTGTAGTACAAAAGCATAGACAATTTACAAAGGGAGAGGAAATTATAATATATTTTTAGTTTGTATTTAGAATTATATAGCCTACTATATTTGCTACAATATTTGTTAATATACTATGTACTATTCTGCACTCATAGCAGCTAGTTACTATTTTGGACTTTTTGTATTGATAACAATTTATTGCCGGATAATATTTCTCGTGAGATAAGCGGATTGAATGCAATAGTTCAACAGCTGAGGCATAATTTTGTCTCACTCCCACACACGCACTCGCTCACTTACTTCCATTATCGACAGACGATAAAATTTTCAACTGTTTTTCCAAGGATGAATTATCCTTTTATGTCCTTCAGCAAGGTATCCCAGGGTTGAGACCTAGTGCAGTCGAATTTTTATGTCATAAACCTGCTTTACTTGTGACATACAGACATATAAACATAAATTGCTCGCTTAATACTATAGGATTTTAAACGCAATGTGTTGAAATAAACTATTAAAAAAATTAACTTATGAATTTAATGAGTTTATGAAAATTAACTTAGAAATTTGAACTAAAATTTATAGCTTAGAGTTATGCTAAGATGATTGCATCTCAAGTTCGTATTAGCACGGTGTCTACAGTGTACATCAATGAGATTCAGCAATGTGAAATATGAATATGTTGGCAGCTATTTGTGGCACAAATGTTCTCGACGGCGTACGCTCTGATCATGATGGCGGTGATAGTAGGAACGGCGCTGCAGCTAGGGGAGGACGGATGGGGCTCGCCGTCGGCCATTTTCCTTACGGCCATGTTGGGCTCTTTCTTCATAGCGGCCGTGCTGCATCCGCAGGAGTTCAAATGCATTCTGCCGTTCGCCATCTACATGCTGTCCATTCCGTCCATGTACCTGCTGCTCATCCTCTACTCAATCATCAACCTCAACGTCGTCTCGTGGGGAACTCGAGAAGTCGCCGTCAAGAAAACTAAAAAGGTGAGCAAATATTCTGATTAATTCAAATCAAACACTTTATTATTCCTCATGATATGATAAGGTAAATCATTTCGAAATAAAAAGGCAAGAGTCATCCAACCTACAAAGACTATGCATTTGTGGACAGGGATCAAGGAATTGTAATGATGGAAGGAATCATGAGATTTGATTTATTTATTAATTTTATTTATACATTAGCTGATGTCATTGAGAATATCATTTGCAGTAATGTGAAGTAAAATCTCAAGTAAGCACTTTTAGAAACATATTTTTTCAAGTCGTCTTCATCAAGCCAGTTCTCAGGTGGAACTTGACTTATTTGACTAAGCTCAAACTAAGATCATTTATTCAATCACAAGCATTATAAATTATACCAACGAAATGAAAAAAGAACAGGAATCATGAAGAACTCCACTTTTTAAGAATAAAGAATAATATGATTTTTCTTTTCAAACTCTAAATCCTGTATTCTTGAATATTTGGAAGGAAATCAGATATGTTATTCACAATTTTGAAGCATGTTTCAAGCAATAGTTATTCAAACAGCTATTGAATTTAATAATTTATATTTGTCTAATTCCAGGAACTGGAAGAAGAGAAAAAAGCTGAGGAGGATGCAAAGAGAAAAGCGAAAGCGAGATCTCTGCTGGGCTTTCTGCAGAACGAGGACATTGGCCTTGGGAACAACGATGACGAAGGATCCCTGGAGCTGTCGTTCGCTGGTCTGTTCAGATGTATGTTCTGCACCTACCCATCTCCGGTCGATGAGAAGCAGCAGCTCATGAGAATCGCTGAAACTTTGGAGGCAATGGAGAGGAGGCTTGACACTATGGAAAAGTAAGACAGATAAATAAGACATTATTCAATAATTAAAATACTGTAAATAATTGAATAATAGAATAAAGAGAAAAATCAGTTTTTCAGGAGGGCAGAAGAAAGGTTGTATTTTCCTAATATTTTGATATTGAGATATGCAAAAACTACAAAATACTTGAAATTAAAAAATTGTAATTTCAAGAATTTTATATGATCAGTAATTCACTATTCACTGAAGGCATGATCTTCCAAGTTCGATAATAATATATATGTTTTCTAATTAATTTGTACATGGTTAATATAAAATTTGCATACATTGCAATTTGTAGCCCTTCCGCTACTTTCTCGCCGAGAATGTGGCCGAGCGGCTCGCTGAATGGCTTAGGTCTCCGATCGATGAAAATCAGACAAGGCTTGCCAAGCAGAGTGAATGTGAGTGGTGGCACATACGTCGTCATTCGTAGATCTCGGCGAGAGTGAAGCGCTGGCATAAGGATTCCTAACAGTTCATTGAAATTAATATTATCAAAACAAGAAAATTTGAGTCAGGCATGCGTTTTGTTATGTATGTAGCGATGTTCTGTATGATATGGAAATCTTATTTGAATTGACAAATGAGCTGTGTGCTTTGCAGGGTGATGGACCCAAACAGTCAGGTGATTGGTCGGCGACGCACCACTTCGTCGAGCAGCCGCGGCGACCACCATGGTGGGGGAGGTGGAGGGGGAGGGGCGCTGCACGCACTCACCGAGGATCCAGCCGAGGAGGACCAGGTCGACGACAACAGCGACACCGTGTCCACTTTGGCCACTGGTATGTGCACTGTGCACTCATTCCAATTCCACCATAATAATCATGTTGTTGAATTGCGATTTGCTGTTGTTTGTGATGTATAAATAAGTAAACAAATAATAAATAGATTTTATGATGGCAATTAAGATCAGTATTTTATCAACTAATCATAATGTGTATGATCTCGCGGCTGGATAATGAATACTGCTAGTGACATTTCTCACCTGTGACAAATGAAGACGTGTTATCACAGTTACCAACCACATCATTTAGTAACTCTGATTATAGTTTTACAACTTAGGCCAGCCACTAACTTCACGTTTCAACAGTTATTTATTTTTACCGTAATTATCGTCTGGTAGAGCCGCAGTTTTTCCAGTAGAATGACGCACCTCAATTGGTCAAATGAAATAGAATGGAAGGTAGCCAAACGCGCTGCAAATAGTCGCACTTTTACATTTATTAGACCTATAGTAAATAAAAGATTTACAGAATTGATGCTGCAATTTGCTGCCCGTCTGGCCCTACCCTAATATTCAGGGTTAGACATGGTAAAACGTGACGGGAATAAGTAGGTTGTGCAACAATAATTAGAGTTACTCAATGATGTAGTTGTTAACTGTGATAGACCTACCATATCATACCATAGGCCTACGACTCCTCCTGCACACGGACAAATCATCCACGCAGGGAGTATATCCTTTATATTAATGTGTTACACTATTATTTTGTAAATATGTTTTTTTGATGAATAAATTTGAATTTGATATTTTCAGGCTACAGGTGACAACTTTCATAAGTCACATTCCTTATCCAGTGGTTTACTCATACACATTTTATACAATTAATAAATAAAATCATCCTATTGAATATTAATGAAAAATTTATTTCCGTTAAAGAAAACGTTAAATTGATTTTGATGGCGGTAAAAATATGGACAACCTATCAACGTAGTTTTTCAGAACCATAATTTCATTTTTTCAACTAAGTTATTATAATTGATAAAAGGGAGATGTATCTTCTTTTTCAAAAAAATTTGCATTTTCCAATTAGGACTCGAATTCTCATTCATGATTCTATGTTATGCATTCTGGTCAGAATGATTTTCAATTGCGCTGTTATTATTTTTTCAGAACACAGAATTGAAAGAAATGATGAATTTAATCCTTATTGGATCGAGGACCGTGATTTGAAAAAAGGACCTGTCAATTTCTTGTCCGCTGCTGAAAATCAATTTTGGAAAGAACTCCTTGATAAATATCTCTTCCCTATCGATGAAGACAAGGCTGAGAAGGTAATATCGATAACATTCACAATAACAGGTTTATTTTTATATTTATTTTCCAATTTCATTGAAATATGCTATAATGAAATCATCTTACTGTTTTTACATACCTACACAAATGTACGAAATAGAATTTGCCCTCACATTGACGACTTGAATAGCGTTCAACTGCTGGAAAAGCGATTTATCCTCTCATTATCCATGTGTCGGTAATCTAAACCAATTGATAAATCCATTCAAATGTTATTAAATTATTATATTATACAATCATGAACTATTTTATTTCAGCTGAATTATTTCTGTCTTTCGAATCTCAGCTACATTATAGTGTAACGTGCATAATGCATTATGCGTTATAGATGACTTATAATTCATTCTCTGACTGGAAATAATTCAACATACTAAATAAATAGAATTATTCAAATTACTCAACGCATATAAGAAAAAATAACACTACAACACAGACGTATGATTTCTTTTTTCAATTATTGGTATTACTCTAGAGAATATTCTTAGTTCATTTCACATAATAATGTTTATGCTAATCATTTAAATCAATCTCACAAAATATTTCTTATTAAAAAAATACTTGATAAGATGATTTGATCAAATCTTAGCACGTTGTCCACAAACAACTTTGGAAAGTTGAATACTGTGTAAATTGACCATCTTTATATTTATGCTACAAATAACTTTGATATAAATAAAATTGGTGGATAAATTAATAAGGAAATCCTTGTGCTATTGATTCTGTGAATTTACAATGTTTGTTGAGAGTATTATCTTACAAATTAACCTCTTATTTTTTAATTTTTCTATTGATCAACAATATTTTATTCAAGTCAGTATTATATTGAAAATGAATTTTATGTGAAAGGAAAGACTTGAAAAATGTATTGCTTGTGATCGGCTCCATCCGAGAAACTGTATTTGGCAGAAATTGTGCTTGACTGAAAATAATGGAATTTTCCGAACGGCGTGCTGTTTTTAGGCGAGAATAGCGTCGGATCTGAAGGAGCTACGAAACTCGTCGGTGTTTGCTTTCTTCATGATCAATGCTCTGTTTGTTATGATCGTGTTCTTGCTACAACTCAATAAAGACGTGTTGCACGTCAAATGGCCGTTCGGTGTGAAGACTAACATTTCCTATGATGATGTTACTCAAGAGGTGAGTCTTTCCTTACACGGCGCTTATCTCATCTCGCAGCCATTCATCTCATCTCAAAGTTCATCAATCATCTCTTTCGGATAAGTAAGTTCCAGATAAGACACCATTCAAGAAACAAATGAAATAATAAACATTCATGATCAACAATAATAACAGGAATTTTCTCAGAGGTGGAGATGATCTTTATTTGAAAAAATATACCGCAATTCTGTGGTTGTGCTGATAAGCTTAATTTTGATTTCTTATCGGTAACAAATCATCTCGGGACCTATTTCTTAAAAAATCTTTTATTTTGATGAGTACTAAATATCCTGAGTATTCGAGGTGAATGTGTTTGGGCTGGAAATTTCTTGTAGATGAAAGAGATGGTTGCCAATCGATGGTTGAAGCAGCGTTGCGTTGCGTTGAGCGCCGAGCGACAAACTGCGCCGCTCTTTCAACTGACATTTATTGTGTGCCTTTGAAAATTTGCTTCCAGGCGAGAATAGCAGCTGACCTAATTGAGTTGCGAAACAAAGCTGTCTTTGCTTTCTTCATGATCAATGCGTTGTTTGTACTAATCGTGTTCTTGCTGCAATTGAACAAGGACAGCATTCATGTCGAATGGCCCTTTGGGGTCAGGACCAATATCACTTACGTCGAAGAGACAGCTGAGGTATCAAAAGACTCAAAGATAAAACTCTGAAACACACCTCTCTCTATCTCTCTATAAATACTATCTCTCTGTCTCGCCAGCATGGACTGTGATATGGGATCAGTGACTTTCAACTACGGTTTGCATAACACCATATTCGGGACTTGGTGGTCTTCAATAATATAAATAAACTATATTCTACCTTACTTTTCATTTAGTCACCTCCACCATATCCAGATTCCTTCTCATATTTGATCTCACTCATTTTCATCTTTCTCACATTTCTGTTTCAATTCATGTCATCAATCACTTCACCAAAAATGCACATTTTTTACATTTTATGCATTATAAATTGAAATGTTCCATGCTATTATTCTTTCATATTCCATATACTTATTATGATGAGACATAAATTAAAATTTTTGATTGCTTTTAGCAATCTATGCGTGTATTTTATATTTTTTGTAGTTATTTATTGAATATTTGGTCGTCAAATCACAAACAACATGTCATCATAACATTCTGATTTCCAACTGTTCATTCCATTTTTTATTCCTGAGAAAAATTGAAATTTTCAAATTATCTCTCAATTATATTTTACTTTACCCAACTAACCCATCATTCGAATCATTCATCATCCTTCATTATCGAATCATCCCATCTATATTTGGAAAATTCATTGGAAAATATTTGGAAAAATTTAGTCAATAGTGTGTAATCTTTCAGCCTTTTATACCGATAAAGTGCAAGTTTAGTTCTCAAAGTAACTTTCTTTAAACTTATTCACCAAGTTATCTGTTCATAATCTTTGCATTGTATATTATACAATGTATAGAGAGAGCTAGGTCGTACCTTGTCAGTAATTTAAAGTGGAAATAGTCCGCTTTGAATAGTCTAAGATACGTTTTAAATAAATAAGACATCAATCCATCCTTTCCAAATAACATAAATCAATCAATCATATGTAAAATGTAAGTTATTGATTACAATAACTTGTAAGTTCTTGTTTGTTCTCTATCATAGGATGGAAATATATTGCATCAATATATAATCATTAAAGATGGTAAATCGTTACATAATATGTTGGACAACACAGATATCTAATGTTTGAAAACTCCAATGACACGAGAAAAATAAAGCATGAAACATTTATTTCTATTCTATCAAATAAAAGTAAATTGAGAGAGATCAATAAATATTGAAAATCCTCCTCAACAAAAAGAATTCCTTTCCTAGAAACCGTTGATGGTATAGATAGAAACTAACTGGGGTTTTTGATGTAGAGATTTCAATTCAATAACTTGATAGAAAGTAACTTTGAGAAAGCATGTACGGTATTTTATTTCTGTAGTGTAAAGTTAGATTTTTATTATACTATGTAGCTAATGATAATTTTGTACATTTGAAGAATTATCATACAAAACTTCATATCGTTCTTCAATGCACGCAGATAAATTCAACCTCCTGTAAATTCATACATTGATTGTTCATACTTATCAAAATTGTGAATAAATTATATAAATTGTCGATAATTATTAAAATCTTAGCAATAAGTTTTTGTGTGAAGGAAAAATTGAGATATTTCCAAGTATTCATTTTATCTTTCTCAACAACCAACTTATCAACATAAGTAGCTCATTTTGTCATCATATCAATAAATCAATTAAGTATTTCACTCTCAAACTTTCATCAAATAATAAATATCATCATCCCTCATTCACCTTTCATTATAGTCGGAACTCGATTGCTGATAAGCTTCCTTATATCATCACAAAGGCCTGAAACTTGAGTTGTAAAACACAGTCATATTATACAACATTCATTTTGTTATTTATACACTCTTGACTTCCGATCTTATTGAATTGTTTGAAATATATATATTCATTTATTTCCGAATAACTGTATGTTATTTTAACTAGTAAAATTGCACAATTCGGAAAACACACTCTGTTAGAAGATATTCCACACTTTAACATTATTATGTTTCTACTGAAATGAGGGTAGGCCTACATTTCAATATTGTTTCAACAGACTGCGAATCCAAACTCCATGAATAAATAAAAATACGCATCTTCTAAGCTTGAGAAATATCAAGAGTTATTATTTTATACTATTATTTATGATATGGTTTATGATATCGACAAACACTACAATTGAATGGATTGTAGTCAACTCCCTTCTCATTCAACTGTATTATTCTAAATTATGTAAACCATCAGTTCATTTCATTATCACATTCAATCCTGAGAGATTTTCCTTCCTTGAATAATAGAGAAGCTGAATCCATTCACGCATGGATTTCCTCTACGTTAAAAAAGCATGAGTCTTTCAGTTACCAAAGCTAAATCTTATTCCTAATAATTGTTTCAATACTCTACATTCTTGCAGTGCTAACGCGATATATTTTAAAAGACTTATTTCAATAACAGAAAATCTCAATTAAAAACTATAAAGTATTGAAATGGAGGTATTAACATCCATGTTTTTAATCTATAAACCTTTCTACCATTTATGTGTTTATAACTTGCATGTGTCTGGGTGTTTATATGTTTATTAAAAGTACAATGTTGACAATATACAATAATAATTTTTATCTTTGCAATACTTAATATTAATACTACATGCGTTCATATATTATTATTAATTATTAGTCAATTTTCACTCTATTCTTGACAAATTATATATACTTTCCAATATTCTTATGTAAATTCTTACTCATACACGCAAGTTTAATTATAATTATTGTACATCTCATGTTCAATATGAATGAATCGCTTCAAATTTCTTTGCAAGCTGCACAAGCTGAATGTGAGTTCAGAGCTGATCTAGATGGTTAGTAAATAGCTTACGAGAATGTTTTTTTATTGTGAATGATTTTGTTAAAGCGCTTGCCATAAACCTATTTCTTGATTGCTTGTTGAAATGTTAAAATTTTATTGATTCATCACAAACTTGGAGTTGTAGAGTAAAAATAAATCCTTATTGTATTATTCATGAAGATTGTTTTTCAATATATTGCACTCTCAATTAGTTCAATTATTCGGGAGAATCGATGTGTTTGGAGATTCAATAGATTACATTAGGTGTACTGCATTTTTTCTGCTTCAGACTGTTGATCAAATCGAAAAATTCTCATGCTATGAATTTCATTACAATTATTGATGAATGAGTATTTATCTTTTATCAAGTCTGATAGTTCAACAATAAAATATATAGTTTCCTAGATATATTTGCATGAGAGAATTGAGTAAATGTGAGGTCATATCACAATAAATTGTGATAATTTGTTGAATTAACCAACGTAAATTTGTATGGAAAATATTTGAAACATTTATTCTTCATTAATATTTGAGAAAAATTGATTGATCAGTATTGTTTCTGAATAGCAGGAAAATAGAATCTTATGTTATTGCTTATTCAATACGGTATCAATTAGTAATTTATGCGTTTGTTTATAAATTCAAACCCATCCACAATCGATTTTTTCAATTGACCATCAATACAATATGCATAGTAATTGTATTGTTTCAATAAATAATTTTTAAAACTTCATTTTAGACGTTGTAAGAGTGCCTTAATCAAGTATTATTATATTATTTTAAATGACTTTAAAATCAATTCTTATGTAACATTTTTTAATTTTTCCACTCTAGGTATTGATCAGTAAGGAATATCTTCAATTGGAGCCTATCGGATTGGTGTTTGTGTTCTTCTTTGCGCTGATTTTGGTGATCCAGTTCACTGCTATGTTGTTCCATCGATTTGGAACCATCTCTCACATTCTCGCTTCGACTGAGCTCAACTGGTGTTTTAGTAAGAAGGTGAGAGAAAAATATACTACTTCTCTCTTATCTTTTTAAATTCCTTTCATATGAGATAAATTTATTTTGAAATACTGATATAGTTTAAGTTCATATGTAGATTATTGGAATTTCAAAGGAGTTTAAAGTTGGATTCTTCATGGATAGGCCTATTCTATCTGATGTGTCTTCGTCATTTTTGTTCTTCCAATTATGCAAAATGTTTCACGTTCTCTGATGTTATTACGAATCTACGAATATTATTGGAATTGATTGATATTTAAGGAAATGAATAGCCTGTTATGGTTTTGAACATTGTATAATGGCATAATTGGCCGATACTGGCTGAGTCTTCGAATAAAAGGGTACAAGTAATTTATTACTGTTGATAACTTTCAATTACTTTTAACTAGCAAGTAATTTATATCTAATGTTAGTCTCTTCAAATCAAATAAATATAATAATTATTTTTCTACTAGTAGTATGGATCGTTATTGTGAATATTAAGTGAAAGTTTTTCAATTCCAATTACTGAATAGAAGTCTTCTCACGTTGAATAAAAATTCTGAGAATTGCAGTTCAATGAACTAGTAAATAAATTACTGATATTTCTCATTCAAAAAATAAGAAATAATGCAATACGAATTCAATTTAATTTATCCTTATGACTAGATATTTTCAAATCTAAATGGAGTTGAAAACAGATTTTATCTATCTATCATAAAGGAGATGTGATTTACATATTTAATTAGTACGCTTAGTCGTATTCGTTGTGGCTATTTTTTATTTTGAATTGCCATCTAATTTTGATTTGTTGTAATATTTTGATTGTTTTTATGAGTGCATTTAGGTGCCAGCCTGTAACACTCTTATATAAGGTACTAAAATGAATAATTATTTTATCCATAGAATAGAATTTTATTGGTCATATAATAATCACATGAATACATAGACTCCGTCAATACGACTGTATTGGAGGATGTATGAATCACAATTATTCAACGAAAATCTAAATAGAAAGCTGTCATGCAATTAATATTTGATGGCAGGTAATTGTGCTGGCTGACTAATGCAATTAATATTTGATGGCAAGTAATTGTGTTGGAAGACTTATTAATATTCCATTATTATTATTCAACGAATAGAAAGCTGTCATGTAATCAGTATTTGAAGGCAAGTAATTGTGTGCGCAGGTTGAGGACATGTCGCAGGACAAGCTGCTGGACAAGCAGGCGGTGGACATAGTGCGACACTTGCAGCGACTGAAGGGCATCAACGGTGACTACGACAACGACTCGGGCTCGAGTGGCGACCGCGTCGGACGTCGCAGGACCATCTACAACCTGGAGAAGCAGCGACACAAGACGCGCACCATTGGCACGCTAGACGTCGCCTTCCGCAAACGATTCCTACAGATGAAGATGGAGGACGGCGAAGAGGCTGCTGGTACGTTATTAGGTCCTTAACCAACATTGGCAATTGGGCAAATGACAGTCACAGCAGTAAACAAAACATAATCACCAAATACATTCCTTCAAGTACTATAAAAAATCGTTCAAACTATAAAATGGTCTTGCAACAAGCCAATTTAATAGTAATTTCTTGAATTGAACAATGCTAGCACAATATTTGAGCTCTGTAGGCAACTTACAGATTCTTATTCCTATGCTGTCATAATGCTTCATGCGAAATTGTGAAAATGCTCATTCTTTGTTTTCATTTCAGAATTAGGCCCATATTGTAGGGGAATTGTAAAAATGCATGTATAATGATCCACCTCTTACGCATTGTAAACTTCTATTCATACAACTTGAAATGAATTATGTGCTTATCCTGTATTTTTACATTCGAATATAATTATCTGTAAAAACCAATCTGATCCCATTTTCTAGTTATTCTGCAATTCATTCTCACAATACAAGTAATCGATTGAACCAAATAAATGATATTGTCTGTATAAATCCAGTACGTGAGTTTCAAGGCTTGTGCAATAATAATTACATTCTACAATCAATTAACTTTGAGCATTACAAACTTATCTGTTAGAGATTTCAAATTAAGGATTTTGTAATCAGAAACTGTTTTTATAACAAAATTGAATATTCCATAACAATTAATATTTCGTTTATACGAATAATTTCAAAGATGGAATTTTGTATGTACAAGTAAGTAGTTAATAATGATTATGAATTCTATGACGTGGCCTTTACTTGTTGTAATTCTTGTCTTTGGCAATTGATTGATTTTTATTCAACTCATTTGACATTCATAAAAGAATGTAATTGTGGTAATTAAAACATCCTCCTCTTTCAACATGATGTGGAGTATTCATAATCACGTTCAGTTGATATATTAATTACAATCATGAAGTGAGTTCCGGTTTGAAATAATTTAGAACTAGTACAGATGAAACCATGTTGATGTGCAATGTTTTGTGCAACTCAGCTCTAGTGAGATTCAATTTGAATTCAGCATCCATTATAAATAATAACACCAATATTCTCACTCATGGTAGGTAGTTCAAAGTGAATCTCAATATAGTGATAAAGTTTGTTATGCCAATCTTTATCTCTACTCTCTGTTTCTATATTGCATCATATGAAATTATTAATTCATGCTTACGGCTTTTATTGACAGAGAGATCCTTTCATATGTTCCGCCTCGTCATAATACCCAATTTTACTCACCTATTATAAATACTCAAGTATATAGGTTATATTGGGTTGAAGTATTATCACAAGAAATTATAATAATTGGTACCATAACCTTATTCAGAGTGGATCATCAACTATTTAAATTCGGCAGAGAAATAGTTTTGATTAATTCTGTTGTTTCTCTCCCAATCATTGTTTTGATTTTTTGCATGTGTGAATGAAATAATTATATATAATAATAATAATAATTCGTTTATTTCACTGCATTTTTACAATAATTGGTAATACAAATACATACATTAAACATAATGGTTGAACATTACAATTGGTAATACAAATACATACCTTAAGCATAATAATTGAACATAGATAATAATATTAAGCATGTAACAGAAAAAACCACAGTGCATCCCTCTTTAGGCTAAACCTGCGATGAGGGATGTCTCGCTTTCTAGTTGAGTCAACTTAATTATAATACAATAACAATTTTGAGGTATCAAACAATAAAGTAAATTTTATACAATAATCAGGGTGCTTTTCACAAGATGGGATTACGAATCTTTAACAATAAATTACATTTGAATGAAGACAGCAAAAAAATGTAAATAATATTACACCTCTATTAAACGTTTTTCTTCATAGAAGCGATTAAGTCTATTCTTAAACAAATTGTAACTGGGTGCATCTGATATATCTGATTGCAGTTTATTGAAAAGTCGTGGTCCCTTAGCAAAAGCATGTAAGGAGGCCACTCTACTTCTTGTGAAGGGTTCTTTTAATTTATTAGCAAGATTTCGACGAGTGGAATATACATGTTCATCCATAACTGGAAACTCTGAACGTCTTAAATACACAAACTTCAAAAGATTTATTTCAAATAGGGCATCAACACTAAAAACGCCAAATTCTCTATACAATACTTCGGTTGGATATCTTATGGGTCTCTTTAAACATATTTTTATTATTCGTTTATAAAGAATTATGAGAGGTTGCAAAATTGAACTCCCACAACTTCCCCAGGATACAATACCATAGCAGATAATTGACTGTATCAGTGCCAAGAATACCATTCTTAATGATAGATAGGAAGGACATTCCTTAATTGAACGAATTTATAAATTAATTTTCTAAGTTTTGAACAGATGTATGAAATGTGCGAGCTCCACCGTAAATGTACATCCAATACTACACCTAAATATTTTATTTCATTTTCTTTCTCTAATGTAGGACATCCACAGCTGTTGTATGGACTGGCACAATTTATATTATGTGATACTAGTTTACAGTCAGTATTATCTGGAGGCAATCCAGAGGACGACAATGAAAAGGGAAGAAATCTAGTTTTTTGAATATTCAAATGTAGGAGACTATTCTTTAACCAGGAACATTAAAGCATTTATTAGCTCTCTGGAAGGTGATTGGCCAAGTTTCCCCCAAACTATAGCAACTATGTCATCCGCAAAAGAGTACAAGGAACAATTCCCTAGATTTATATTTAATAAATCATTTATGTATATTAAGAACAAAACTGGCCCAAGCACTGTTCCTTGTGGAACTCCAATATTCACATTTAATAGTCCACTTGTCTTTTTATCAAGCCTAACTTTTTGTCTTCTACAATTTAAATATGACTCAAAGAATGACAATGCAATACCTCTTATTCCTATTGCTTCCATTTTATCCATTAGAATTCTATGGTCAATTGTGTCAAATGCTTTTTGTAAATCCAGAAATATTCCTAAGCATTTGTCCCCATTATCTAATTTGCTCAAAATTTCTCTTGTTACTCTAAAAATTGCATCGGATGTACTCATACCTTTCCGAAATCCATATTGATTACTGAATAAAATGTTGTGTTTTTCCAAATAGGATACCAGCCTCGACTTTACACACTTTTCAATTACTTTGGATATACTTGAGAGTAGGGAGATAGGACGATAGTTACCAAGTTCAGTCCTACTACCACCCTTATAGAGAGGAATAACTGTAGCTATTTTCATTTCATCTGGAAAATACCCCTGTTGGAAGCAAAGATTTATAATATGCTTCAACGGGTCACAATTATATTTCACTTTCACCTATTGAAATGAAATATATTTTCTGGCACTGATCACTGTGCATTGTTACAATGTATGCAGGTACACCAGTGCTGGGGCGCAAACTGACGATGCGCCGTGAGGTGCGCGAAGCATTGGAGGTGCGCCGGCGCTCTCTGCAAGCGGAGAGACGCAAGTCGCAGATGCAGACGCTGGGCGCAGCACACGCGCGCAACCCACGCGTCTCCAACGCCGGAATGAGCGTCAAGGACCTGTTTGAGGGTCATCCGAACCCCGCCTATGAGCACGGAGAGGACGACACCAGCTCGCTTCGGCTGCAGTCTGTCGCCCGCAACTGGGCTGAGCTCGAACGGACTAGCAACAGCCATATGTGATTCGTCACCCAATCGATACTCAAGTGTTTCGATGTTGCAACAAATTAGTCATCAGCCATGATTCTAAATACTGCGCTAATGGGATTCGTGCAACAAATTACTTAACAACAATAGTCAGCCATTTGGTTTATTTGAATTGGCCGTTTTCTCCAAGCAATTCAAAGTGTTGTTGATGTGACAATTTACACAGCATCAATCGACATAAGCTGACTGATTATTAGCTACTAATTAAAGCTACAGTATTTAAAATTTCTGATGATTGACTCTAATGATTTTTTGAAGTTGCAACAATTTACTCGGCATCCATTTGAAAATGAGTTGACGATGATTGGAATATTCCAAAAAAGAGTTGACGGATTCAAATTACAGTTTTTCTTCCAGCCATTAAAAATTCTTGTTAATGAGTTGAAATTTTGATGAAATTGTTCATTATCAACATTCATCAATTATCATACTCGAATTGATCAATGATTGAAAACTGGATTTGTCGTCTCAAAGTTTATTAGTAAAGAATGAAACATGTAATGAAATATTCCTATCTAAGAATATTCAAATAAATAGAAATATTTTTATGTGAACAATGAAACAAATAACGAATGAGTACCGTACGATAATAAAATATGCAGATTATACATTTTTTCGTACTTCTTCAATATAATAATATTTTTTATTTTTTGAATTAGTTCCTGATTATTAACTAATCTGCTTACTGAAGTATCACTTGTTCAACTATCACTGAATAAAGCATTATTTTTTGTAATATTCATATTATTTTCTTCAGTATCAGATAGCCTAACTCTTTTTATTGATACTTAGTGTTTCAGTAGGTACTCTGTGTACCGGTAACATTTTTCAATAGTTTTGTACCAATTATATAAAGATTTCTCCGTTAGTTGGTTACAGTTACTGAGTTTATTAACACCATTTTTTTTTAATTTGAAGTGGATTGTAACTAACATTGCGAATAAAGTAACTGTTCTTCTGCAATTTATTGATTGATGAACAGTGGAGAATGTAATTAGGTACGGTATTCTTTTCCGAAGTTTTTCTCTGTTCATCGTTTCTAGAACACAATTCCCAATTTCTCATTTATATATAATATTATATTATAGCTGTTCCAATTATTGTGTACATCGTATTTAAAATAAGAGGTATGAAAATATTATTAGAACAACTAATAATTATTCAAAAATATAATGATACGATATATTGCTCAATTGACAGAAAATTACCCAACTTTGTGATATGAATGATCAAGAGATTATATTGTATAATAAATTACCTTTTTTCTAACTATTTATGTGATTATTGTCTCAATTATAATGTTTTTAAAGCATCACGTATTTGCATAATTCTTTCCAGAACTTTTTTGAAAGAATAAAGCAATAATTTTTGTAATATGTATTTTTTTATTCTCACAAACTATCACAGGTTCTTCATTTCTTAATAAAATTGGAGTTATTTATACGAATAGCTGACATTTCTTAGTTTAAACCGAGAATCTATACGGGCATTGGAATATTACAATTAAACTATATTTTGATCCTTCACTTATTCAACGGAAATAAGTATTTTATCAGCAAACTCTTATCTGGATAAAAACAAATCCATTCCTGAGTGCAGTACTCCAGTAAAAAGAGTACAGTATTCAAACCGCCATCTCCTGATCGTAAATAATGGTTTTGATAGCCTATAGGTATAGCATATTATGGTTTTTCTTCCTTCCGTCAAAAAGTCGAAAGACACTTTCAGGCTCAATTCATTCACCAGTTTTCTTTAAGTAGGTAGTGCAGGGTTGCAAAAATCTTTATTTTTATCAGAATTAATGAATATTCAGTTATTTCTCAATTACCGACTTGGTTAGAATATTATGAGAATTATTGATTGGTCAACCTTCAAAATTTCAGATTTTCCAGAAATTTGACTAAAATTAGTTTTTTTGCATTGAAATTTTTATTTCCATTGAATAAAATGAATTTGTGTTTTATTATATATGCATTTAGAATTTTAATAGGTATATGTAAAAATGACTATACATTCTTTGGTACCTAGGCCCTACGGACCTAAAATATTTTTGTAATATTCACTCTATATTAGTACTAGTTCTGAAATAATGAATAGCTTCACTTTGTAACAATAGAACTGTAATCTCTATAGATAAATACAAGTTTAAAAAATCACTCATTAAATGAAAATTTTTCATAAATACATGTAAAAAAATGTTGACCAGAATTTCTGGAGGGGACCTAACCCCCTGAGCCCCTTTAGCCCCCTATGGCAGTGGCAATGTAGAGAATCTACAACGTTGTTCTGATCTTTCTTCACTGTCATTATAACATCAAAACCTAACATACAGACCAAGGAACCTAGAATACAATGTATTCAAGGTACACTGATACAGACTAATCGGTAACGGTCGGCTCGGCTAGTGCCGACAAGATTCAAGAACAGGCGCGGATCCAGCCAATCTCTTTCATACCGGTATGGGGGGGGGGGTGTTTGGGCTAATACCCCCCAGGAGGCGGGGGGTGCGGATCCGCCAGCGACTCAGAAAGTGAAATGTATGTGAATTTTCACAAGATATTTGTGAGGAAATATCAGGGGTTTGTTTATACTTCCAGCAGTGGTTCTTGAAGCCAAAACTGTCTCAATAATATTCCATCTCAGTAACCAGCATGTAAAAATACAATTGATCTCAGGTTATGAGGCAAAAGAATAAATCATCAGGAAGCTCCCCGTTACCTAGGAGTCAGACTTGATAGATCCCTCACATATCGACAACATCTGCAGGGGTTGAGAGATAAACCGAAGGCAAGGCTAAATATTATCAGCAAACTTGCGGGAACAACCTGGGTTGTGACATGAATGCCCTTCGAACATCAAGTCTTGCACCTCTATACAGCACAGGGGAGTACTGCTCTTCTGTCTGGGCTCGCAGCAGACATGTTGAGAAAATTGATACAGTTTCCAATGAAAATATGAGGAAGATTAGTGGAACATTGAGACCAACAGAGACTGAGTGGTTGCCTGTGCTTAGTAACATCATGCCTCCAGATCTCAGAAGGCTTGAGAAGAAGAACAAGTTCATTTCCCAGTTGAACACATTCATGAGGATCTCCCAGTCTTGAGAGATTTGGCTAACCCTCCACCAAGGCGCCTCAAGTCAAGAAGATACTTGAGACTTGATGAGCAGGAAGAAATAAGAAGTGAGGAGTTATGGAGACTGAGATGGTTGCAGGGAGAGGTTAGAAACAAAGGTCTTGTGGATGACCCTAATGATATTGTCCCTGGCACCCAGCTGAGACGTAGAGAGTGGTGTGGCCTTAACCGGTTCAGGACGCAGGTGGGAAGGTGTGCTGAGCTGATGACAGCATGGGGATCCACCTCTGATCCTCTGTGCCAATGTGGACAAATTCAATCAATGAATCACCTAATATTCAATTAGGACATTTGACAATCCGCATTTGACTGTTCAGCAACCGCTTGAAGTAGCTGAGGAGTTTAATAAATTTTTCGTCGCAATTGTAGAAAAGCTTATCGATCAAATCGATGACTCAAGCAATATGAACCCTTCTGATTTTAATAAAATGTTTCCTCCACTTTCTGTGCAAAACTCCTTTTTCTTTTTCCCAACTTGTGAAACGAATAATTTCTCAATTGAATCAAAATAAAGCATCTGGAATTGATGGTATATCAGCGTTTATCGTTAAACTTTTCAGTGAATTCATAAGTCCTGTGCTAGCTCATTTGATCAATCTAAGTTTTGAAAGTGGTGAATTTCCCGCATGCTTGAAGAGGGCGGTAGTCATCCCATTATTTAAAAAAGGTGATCGCATGGATTTAAATAATTATAGGCCTATTTCACTATTATCTGTGTTCTCGAAAATTATAGAAAAAATAGTTAAAGCAAGAATTCAAAAATTCTTCAATTTAAATAATTTTCTGAGTGAGAACCAATATGGCTTTATTGAGAAGAAATGTACAGAGGATGCATTGTTATCTTTCTGTTCAAGAATTTTCAATGGGCTAAACAAAAACTTAAATGTCTTGGGCCTGTTCATTGATATAACTAAAGCTTTTGACTCTGTGGACCATAACATTCTTTTGCATAGATTGAGGGAGGCTGGAATAAGAGGCATTGCTTTAAATTGATTCAAAAGTTTCTTGGTGGGCAGAAGCCAGTGTGTTCGGGTTGACAATGTTCTGAGCTCTTATTTGACCATCCCATGTGGGGTACCCTAGGGCTCGGTATTGGGATCAATTTTATTCCTGGTGTATATAAAAAAATTATGCGCAAGTAATCTGAGTGGAACAGTCACTTGTTTTGCGGATGATACGGCTCTGCTATATTGAGGAAAAGAAATTGATACGGCAACTTCTAAGATGCAAAGTGACTTAGATTGGATAAAAATTTGGTTCTCAGTGCATAGGTTGGCTCTGAGTACTAAAACCAAATTTGTTCGTTTCTCTTTGAGATCAAAGCCCATCCTGCAGGTTCCCGTACTATTCAAGTGTGGTGTCTGCCTATCTAATCATAATGAATTCTGTACATCTTGTGTAAAGATAGATCAAGTGCAAAATATCAAATATCTTGGTTTAGAGCTTGATGAGAACTGCAATTGGAAGGTTCACATCCAATCACTCAAGAAGCACATGAATATGATGCTTCGTAAATTTTATTTATTGAAATTCATTTGCCCTAGAAAAATTCTGAGATCTGTTTATTTCGCTATTGCAAATAGCAAGCTGCAATATGGGCTAAGCTGTTGGGGGGTGCATATAAAACAAATTTAAACTCTATACTTATTGCACAAAAAAGATTGAATAGAATGATGACATCATTACATAGGAGAGCTCATTCATTTCCCTACTTCCAGGCCTTGGATATATTGCCTTTAAGGCATTTATATATTTTCAGGGTCTTCAGAGAATATTCTTTTTAAGAAGTGGTCAGATTACAGGGAATGCCTTAGTTTTCTCAAACAGATTGAGAGACAGAAATTTGGTTGTTCTTGCAAACCCTACATGTGAAGCCTTCAAACGGTTTTACGATTACAGTGCTCCAAATTCCTTTAATAAGTTACCTCTACATATTACATCCACGGGCTCACTGATAACATTTTTGAAGAAATTGAAACACTTTTTATTCAATTTTGATTTTGATGAGATTGAGGAGTTTTTTTCACGTGAATTCTTTCTTTTACATTCTTTTGAGAATTTCTACTATTGCTTCCCAGGGTTCTAACAATTTTTCTGTCTCAGGATTTTTATTTATTTTTTTTTCATTAATATATTATGACTTTAGTTCATATATTAATATATAAATGTATATGTCCTCAAATTCTTCTTTATTTATTTTCCTAGGATTGTATTATACTTTTTGGTTTTTATAAATAACTTCTGTAATGTTCACTCCTTTCAATTGATTTTCTGTGAATAGACAAAGATTTTCTGTTAAATTTTTTTTTCGAGGCTTCTGTCTCTTGCAAAGGTCAAATAGTTTAAATTTCAGAGTAGGTAACTCCAACTCAGCTAATAGCTTATGAAGTACCTGTACCTTAATCATAACTCTGACGCTACTTAATGTTTTTGTTAGTTTTTAATTATTTTCATTTATATAAATAGAATTAGAAGATGATATTTTATTATGTATTTTAGTTTTTTATTTTTTGAAAATTATTGTACTGATTTGTTAAGTTCATTTACTTTTGTTTGTAAATTGTCAGTGTTATGAATAAATTTCAATATCTGAGTGTACACAACACTCCTATCATGGAGGGCTGACCGAAGTTCATGATGCTGGAGAAGAGGCAAGTCAGTGGCTCCAGAACTTACTAGATTCTATTAGTATTTAACATATTGAGTGTAAAATTTTTTTTTAACCTTATTGGCCTATGAATGCATATGCATGGCCTGTTATTTATATATTATAGGTGTTTGCTTCTCATGGCAATAATGTTGATATTAATTATAAAAATCTGGTGTGGCGCACTCACACAACTTTCCTTACCGTTATGAAAATTTATCACCTGACGCAAGTGTACACACTCATCTCAAGTCTACTATTTAAAGATCTGCCAGCTGGTGACAGGACAATAATACTGGAGTCACACGAAGTCTGCTATCTCTTGATAGTGAATAATTTAATAGAATCAACAGTTGCCAACAGTTTGCATTATTGAATAAACACATTCTCTCGAATTTCGAGCTTATTTTCAATTTTAGGTGGAAACATCACTGAACATTAATTGTAGAGATTTTTATACTCAATCTTTTCCTCTTGAAATTTTTGGTTTAAATTGTATCTGAAGCCTGATAATTAAGAATCTAAAATCACACTTTGCATTGATGGGGCGGAGCTCCTGAGATTTTTACAGATATGGGACTTGTGGAAGTTGATGGAGCTTAGCAATGAGACTATTTAAGGTATAAATTTGATCGAAATCGTTGGCGCCGTTTTCGACAAAATCGCAAAAAACCCTGTTTTTGACAACATTTTCGCCATTTTAGCCGCCATCTTGAATTGCATTTGATCGAAATTGTTCTTGTCTGATCCTCATAGGGAAAGGACCTTAAGTTCCAAATTTCAAGTCATTCCGTTAATTGGGAGATATCGTGTACACAGACGCACATACACTCATACAGACCAATGCCCAAAAACCACTTTTTTGGACTCAGGGGACCTTGAAACGTATAGAAATTTAGAAATTGGGGTACCTTAATTTTTTCCGGAAAGGAATACTTTCCTTACTTATGGTAATAGGGCAAGGAAAGTAAAAAAAGTCCAATCACAGTGGTTTGTAACCGTTATTAGTCATCACAGAAAAGTAATTTCAAAGAGCTAATTGAATAGAAACGTTACCTGCGCATGCGTATTATAGTGATGTGTTGGGATCAGATAGCCATGACGTGGCTATGGTTCTTTATACTTTTAGGTTATGTTATGAACATGACTTACTGACTGTTAAATCTTGTATTTTGACTAAATTCTCTTGTCCGCTGAAAGAATTATGTAAATTCTCATTGGAAGCAAATCTTATTAATCAAAAGATGGATAAAGCTGAAACAATGATGCTGAAAATGGGTTGGTCTCAAGGTATCAGTTTTTCTTTACTTCCACTTTGACAGATAAAAGAGGTTATGCATGTTCAACATGTTGCTTTAAATAAAATATAGTGTAGAATAAATTTAATTATAGCATTATTTTTATTTTCTTGGATTTAATAATACATAAAATTTATAAAAATAATTGACCAAGGACCGACATATTACATCTAAAAACTGTTTCCGACCCAAATTTTGATTTAGTCTGTACTTACTTTTTACTTTTACTTTAACCGTCTTCCCAGCAGTCCTGTGGCTGTAGGAGTCGTCATATTTTAAGGATTATCTCCTGTGTATGTATGTATGTTCATCTTCATATTCATGTATGTAGTAGTATGGCCGGTCAGTCAAATATCCTCTGAGCTGCTTTACGAAAACTCTATTTCCTGTGATTGATTTCAGGTAGCAGGTTGTAGAAAAAAGACCCTGCATATGTTGGGGATTTGCTATATTTTCCTAGTCGGTGTTGAGGTAGGTTTAGGTTGTGTTGGTTTCGCAGGTTGTAGCTGTGAAGATCCGATCTTAGAGTGGGATTTGTGTTCCTTGCTTGCACTATTGATTCCAAAATGTAGAGCGATATGACTGTCAGAATTTTGCTGCTCTTGAATAGGTCTCTGCAGTGCTCAATCCTATCATCTCTTAGTACCGTTCTTATTGCTCTTTTTTTTGATTCTCAGTATTCTTTCAAGGTTTGTTTGTGCTGTTGAACCCCAAGCCGCAATGCCATAACGAAGGTGCGATGCAAATAGTGAGTGATATGCAATAAAGGCAGTGCCTTCATCTGAGATGTGTCGTATTCTTGGGATCACATAGGCTGCTGAGGATAATTTCTCACTAAGGTGGTCTATATGGTGCTGCCATGTCAGGTGGCTGTCTATTAGTATGCCAAGGAATTTTGTGGAGCTTTTTGTCATCTATATGTTCCGTTTCTGCGCCATTTCCTGTAGGTGTGAATTTGATGTGGACTGTTTTGTTTTTGTTCATAGTTAGATGTAGTCTATTGCATATTGTGGTTACTTCCTCTATTGCCGGTTCAATTATATTTGTTATTGGTGTGGTATTCTCAGATGGGATAAGTATTGTGGTGTCATCCGCAAATAAGATGCATTTTTCCTCACTCTGTAGTTCCTTTGGAAAATCATTTATGTACACCAGGAAGAGTAGAGGGTCCAGTATAAATGGATCCCTGGGGTACACCTCTGGTCACTGGGCGAAGCGAAGATTTGTAGGTAGTGGTGAAGTTGTTGTTATGGTGGTCAATCTCTACATACTGTAGTCTTTCTGATAGGTTGTTCTCGATCCATTCAAGTGCTTTACCCTCAATTCTCAACTTTTTCAATTTTAATTTTAAGATGTTCCAGTCTATGGAGTCGAACGCTTTTTGCAGGTCTATGAAGAGTCCAGTGGCTGTTTTGTGCGTTTCCCATATGCTATTTATGTCGTTGCATAGTTCTGATATAGCTGTAGTAGTGCTAAGGCCCCTCCTGAATCCATGTTGTCTCAGTCAGTAATTTGTTGCTTTCAAGGTGAGTCATCAGTTGGTTGTATATTGCCCGCTCTATGATCTTAGATGTCACTGGAAGATTAGCAATTGGTCTATAATTCTTTGCATCATTTTTATTTCCACTTTTAAATTTTGGGTAAATTTTGGCGATTTTGAGTTTTTTTGGGAATGCAGCCTGTTCCATAGACGAATTTACTATGTCCAGTAGTGGCATAGTTAGTTCTTCCCCACAGTACTTTAGAATTTTACCCGTGATGTCATCGTGGCCAGCAGAGTTGTTGAATTTAAGTCTTGCAAGTAGATGGTCCAGTTCTTTTTTAGTAATTTTCCTGAATTCGCAGAGTGCTGGTATATCAAATTTATTTCCTGGGTTGTGAGGTATTATTTCGTTGGTTGCGGTAGTGTTTTCCTGGGTGAAGTATGTGTTTAAAAAGTTACTGATTTGGTAGGGGTCTGTTATTCTCTTTTTATCTGTTATCAGGCAAAGATTTTCCTGTTTTCCTGTACATTGGTTGTTTCTTTCATTATCTATTATTCTCCAAAACGTATGAGTTCTATTATTAGAGCATTCTAATTTACTTTTCAAATGTGTCTTTTTTTATTCATCACTTCCAAATGATATAGCTTTTTCAGATTGTTGTAGTGTTCCTTGTCTGTTGCAGATCCAGTAAGCATGTATCTATTTTGAGCATTGGCTAGTCTTCTTTTTAAAATAATGGTGTTGTTATCCCAGAATGTTGTTTTTAGAAAATTACTGATTTTCTTGGGCTCTCTAGGCATTATGTGATCCATATGAAGTCGCAGTATTTTAGTGAAATTGTTATACTTTGAGTCAACCTGTGCAAATTCAGTTATTGTACTCCAGCTTATTTGTGCTAATTCCGATTTCAATGATTCTAGGTTTTGTAGTGAGTAATTCCTGGCATATCTATACATTGTAGATTTGGTATTGGAAGTTGAGTGGATTTCACAGAACAGTGTATGATGATCTGATATTTGGTTGGGTAAGCTGTGCATTTGATAAGATCAGTTGACAGGTTGTGGTAGCAACCATCAATGCTTGTCATTGATGACATTCTTATTCTTGTAGCCGGTATGTCGTATATAGAGCATCCATGCTGTGTGAGCATGTTTCTCAGATCTTTGTAGTTTTGTTTGTCAGTGTTAAGTATGTTAATATTAGTATCTCGAGTTTAGAGTTTGTTAGAGTAGTATTAGAGTTTGTTATGAGTTTTGTTAGTTGTAGTTCTTCCTGTTTGAGGCCGTGCTCAGACAGGATTACTATATCTGGGGAAAATTGATTTAGCTCTATTGTAAGTCGATCTATTTTTCCTTGTAGGCATCTTTGGATGTTAAGGTGGTAGATTGTAAATAGTTTGTTTTTTCTATGACAAAGGAGGCTTTGTTTTGTTTGGATTTCTTTTGCTTTATTAGTTTTGGTTTCTGATTGCTGTGTTGTAGTTGTTTTAGTGAGGCGATTTTCTATGTTTCGTGAAGAGGTGAGGCCAACTCCTCGTTTGGGAATTTCTTGTTGCTGTTCTCCCCGTCCCTGGTCAGTGCCTCCATCAGCCTCTCAGCCAAAATCCTAGATCCCTCTCCAGTCAGATGTAGTCCGTCCCATCCTAAATGGTGTTTGTTAAGACAGTTTGAATTGTCTACAAATGTTACCCTCAGTTGCTCGCACATGAAGTTCAATGCCTTGTTTGTCTCAGTGATAAACTCCTCATTTACATCCTTCCGAGTCGGTATAGATGCCACGTACCACTTGGTGTGTGGGAAGCGCTTGATATTTGCTTCAATTGTGAGCCAAACAGGGCGCATTACGTGGTTTGGTGTTTTTGACCTAGGTAGATTGTTTGAGCCAATGTTGATTAGTACCTTTGGAGGTAGTGTGGTTCTGTTTTTTAAGTATCTACTAATATCTTGAATTTTCCCACCTGGGATGATTTCCACATTTATGGCCTGTTTGCTCTTATCCTGTATTATACTTGTGGCATGCTTTAGTAAGGAATCACCCACTATCATTGTCCTGCCGTTCTGCGCTTCACCCCCACTCACCTCCCCCCCTCGGTTCGCTGGCAGCAGCTCCTCATCTATTTCCCTGCTTGGCTGTTTTGCAACTGGCGGTACAGTCTTTGTTTTAACAGATGGGCTGTTGGCATCCGTGTGTCCCCGGCCGCCCTCTCCTGCTCCCCCCCCACCGCCCTCGATGTCATTCACCAACCTTCTTGTATCCTCCTCTGCCTTTCTCCTGATGGGGCATGTTGGCTCAGGGTAGATGCCCTGCGTGAAGTCGAAAATTACATTTTCTAGCCTATAAATAACATCAGTCTTCCTCGCCAATGCATCTGAGAGTCTATTTCTATCCGTTTTTCACAATTGGATTTCGTCTTTAAGTTCTTTTATATCCTCAAGTAGAAGTTTAATTATTTTATCATAATGGTCAGTATGACTTGTCCTAGTTATGTTTCTTGGTGTTGGGTTATGGCGCATACATGTATTAGTTGCAGATACAGAGTTTGTGTGAGCTGCAGAGTCATTCAACATTGATGAAATTAGGATGGCTTCGTCAGTAATTAGTGTTGTACAGTTTTCACACATCCATGTTTGTTCATTGAATTCTCCTTTCATCATCAAGTTATAATGTTCGTCAGTAACGTCTACACAATTTATGTGGTACCATTTGTTACTATCACATTCACAGGCCACTGCCCTATCCTCATCATGCACTATGAGTTTGCAGATACTACACATGGAGTGGTGTCGAGTACCTATTTCATCAGTATTTTTGGCAGTGCTAGTTGTAGGCTTTGTTT
The DNA here is from genome assembly GCF_014356525.2 of Nilaparvata lugens. Classification (NCBI taxonomy): domain Eukaryota; kingdom Metazoa; phylum Arthropoda; class Insecta; order Hemiptera; family Delphacidae; genus Nilaparvata; species Nilaparvata lugens. The sequence goes on from NC_052506.1 coordinate 35,422,032, forward strand.
TTTTAGTTTTCTGTGACGTTGTAGGTTGTTTATTCTACATCTTGTAAGAGTTAATACAATTAGTGGAATATTCTAAAGCTTGTCTTTTGTTGAGAATCGGTCAATCTACAGTCAATGATAGCCTACAAAGAAATTAAGTTCCTTGAAGATTTCCTATTAATTAGTTGTATCTTGAAAAGTGGTCAATGATATGCATGTAAGTTAACAGTTGTCAAATATTTAAAATATAAAGAGCATCAATTAGGCTATGTCAAATGTAAATTTACAGGTAAACAAGTCTTAAGTACCTACTTGTTTTCAGCATTAATTTTTCAAATCGTATAAATTTATATTTAATAATTTAATCACATTTAAAGTTGTAGTTTTGTAGTAGTAGTAGAAATATTTGTAGTTTTAAGAAATATTTATGCTCAAACTTCAGTTTCGATAAAACAAATTTTGTCGTTGTATTATACGGGTTCAAAAGTAGGTTATGATACTTCACTTTTCATATTATTTGTATCCAATTTTTAGGGCAAATACAAGCAAATAGTTACATCTAAGAAGTTTTAAATCTTTGTGAATTCACAATATAACTTTGTGACTATTCACCTCCCTATTATCATCATCAATTATTATCATTTTTAGCAATACTCAGAATTTGATAAATTTGTATTGTACATTTTGCTAGACAGTCAGAATTACAATAGGTATAGTTTATAGAAAACTCGGCAAACTATTGCTATACTATCATAAGTACAATTTATTTTTATTATTAAAAATCAATCAGGACTACATGAAAACTTGAGTGTAGATGAGATTGAAAAATTACACCTTTTTAAGGATGCTATTTTCATACATCGTGATAAATCCTTCATCTTCATCTCAAATCCAATTGAAAAATTGACAAATTTAAGTATATCGTAATGATTGTAAAATATTGAATGAGAATAAATATGAGTCCTGATAAAGACTTAATATCCTTTACTCATTGTTCCATAAAGTTGAGTAGACCTACTTAATTAAAACTTTTCTAGGACGAGGTCTTGGTAAAAACGAGGATGGTGTAAAAAGTGCTATCAAATTAAACTCACAAATGTCGCGTCAAGGGATTGGTTACAGTGAAGTAGATACTGACTCATGGTGGGTCAGAATCTACGATGAAGCTGCAAAAAATGTTACCAGCTATACACCGTCAGAGGTGAGTTAAATCACAAATTATACTTACTTTGTTGATGATAATGATACTGATTTATAGCTACATGTTTGACGAGATACATCAATATTAATTTACAGTATTAATATCATATCAGTGACAGTGAAAATTATCATTCCCTGAGTTCTTCTAGGACTTTTCATACTCGTTTGGCTGGGCTGCGTAGTAATAATTCCATTTGAAATCAAAAGAATAATACTTTCACTGCACTTATGCATACGTACACAGATACTTCTATGACTTAGCTGTAGCTAACGTTGCCAAGCTTTTTAAAACTGCAACATTCTCAAATGTCCAGTTTAACCGCATTTCCAAGCATTTAGAATATCATCCCTGATATTCCAGTAGTGCTAAAAATGTTCCAGGGTTTAAGGATGAAAAGGAAATTGATGAAAACATTGCAAAAATGTTTTTTTTCTGATATCACTATGTCGTAATAAGTTGGAATTTTATATTAACCCAAAATGTCTCCAACCTAAAATGCAACCTATAATTATTTTCAATTAATGTTTGTCAATGTCGAGACATTTTGAGCAGAAAACATGATATTTTCGACATTATAGGAACTTTTGTTTCAAAAGATAAGTGGATGGTAAAAGCGAGAAAGTTTCATAGTGAAGGAGAGCGGCCGAATGGTGTGCCTCCATTTTTATTGAACGAGCGTTAGCGATTTCTCACTTTTGACTTACTCAGGTCAAAGTCGTTGTCCGTATGTTTGTATGTTCTACAATAACTTTAGAAAGAGTTGATCAATCAGCTTCAAATTTTGAACACTTATTCTTCGAACCTTTTTACAGGTCAAGTTCGTTGGGCAACAAAATTGACTCACTCCTTCGTCTTTTTTAGGATATAAAACTGACATTGAAAGTTTATAAGGAAAGAAGCTGTTGTGATTTATTATTTAGTATTTAGAATTCATTACATGCAATTACTAACAGTTTTTCCATTCATTGATAACATCAGCTGAGCCTATTTGGGAGCTATCACACAGTCCTTCATGCGCTGACACATGATTTCAGCTGGTTAATATACTCGTACAACATAATTTAAAACTTTTATTTACATCAACAAATTGATACGGGTTGAGATATCAATGTGCGGTTTTCGCCATTCATTTTCTCTTGGAACTCTGTATCGAAATCCGTATAGCATGACCACCTTCTCATGAAAAAAAAAAAGAATTTGAATTCATATGAGGGACAAAGATGTTGAAGCGACAGAGTAATTTTACATTTCAAATAGTATCCCCAATGGAACCTACTGTCAAATAATTATTGTAAAATAAATATTTAGCTGTTTCCATAATTTTTACCAACTATAATTGAAATTTGGGGGTTTCAAAGATTACAATACTGGGTTCTCCAACCCAGGGGGTCACTAGTGCTATCAATTGCTGGGACCAACAAAAACATGAGATCTCTTGAAAAATTCAGCGACTGCAAGTCACATGATTATCATCGGTGAGAATGACAACCCTGTCTCTAATAATCCAAGCAGTGTTGCATGGCAGCCTTTCTCATTGCAATCAGCTGCTTGCAGTTGGGATGTTTGGGTCAAACAACATTTTGTAAATTGCCAGTCTTCAGCATACAATTTAGTACAAAATACATAGCATGCAGTCCACAACTTTCAAATTCCTAAAGTAGGGTTTACATTAGTCAAGTTTCCTTGAATTCTAGGAAACTTTAATTTTTATCGGTTTCTTTGAATTCAAGGGAACTTCAAACTAAAAAAGAAGAAACTTGAATTCACTATATCAATGTAAACCCATCTTCTAGTTTTCTTGAATTCAAGTTTTGGATCGACAAAACTTCAATGTTCAAGTTTTCTCGACTCGAGAAGATTTTGAAAAAAATAAGATAAACAGTCGTAGAACAACTAAATAAGAAAGTATAATGCATTTGTGATATGGGAGATTTATTAGAAATTGCATTTAATCAACTGCTGGAGTATTATCACTATAATAATTGAACGAGCGTTAGCGAGTTCTCACCTTTGACTCACTTAGGGTCAAAGTCGGTGTCCGTTGTCTGATTGTATGTTCTACAATAACTTGAGAAAGAATTGAATAATCAGCTTCAAATTTTGAACACGTATTCTTCGAACCTTTTTACAGGCCAAGTTCTTGCTACCGCAGCACTATAGTTCATTACCGATTGCAACTGTTTTTTAGAAGTCTTAGGATTAGCAGCTCGCAAGATTGGTTTTCTTACCTCAATTTTATCCACTAGTCTTTTGACTTCTGAACTAGTACATTTCCCAACTGTTTGAGAATCATCAACTCGTAAGACTGGGTTCCTATTATTAAATATATCAGTACGTTGGGTCAACTCAGTATAGTTTTTATTAATTATTTCAAGTTTATCAAGCACAAAACTTTACTGATCTCTGTTCACAATTGTTTAAGATTATTCACGTTTGCTATCTGTACAGACTAAAACTCACACTTTTTACTTTATCCGGCTATACAGTTCATCCATGATGAACTTTGGCCTCCTCAACATGACGCCTCCACGTATCTCTATCTTGTGCTCTCCGCCGCCAGTTTGTCACTCCCAGCACACGTAGATCACCCATCAACTCACACTATCTGGGGCCTATTTCACAAAGGTACAAGTATTGTTACCAACCATGGTTACGGACAAGTACTTGTAGTTACAAGTTTACAAGTACTCACGTTTCACAAAAATTTATGATCTACAAGTTTACAATTTTACAAGTCTACATGTACTTCAATACTAAACATAACCTATTTTCATGATAATTTCCTTTTTTCATCCTTTATAAAGGTAACTTGTACTTTTCAATAATTACTTTGAAAATATTTGAAAGCAATATAATGTTTTTTCACAGTCTACTTCATTGATTGCTGAATTTGTATCCTACACAGTATATGTACTCTGTATATATATAATGTATACTATATATACTGTGTACACATACTATATATACTATAGTACACATAACCTATGAGGTAACACATTAAAAACTATTTTTTAAATTTAATTTCCTAACGCATATATTTCCAAAATAATGAATTATAGAGGAATATAGGGCATTTTTGATTATTAGAAATATTTATTGAATATTTAAAATCATTTTAATGATCACTTGTAAATCCTTTACATAGCTTTCCACTTCGGTAGAAATTTCATAGTTACGAACAAGTAATTTTGACAAAAATTGTTAGCTACAATAAAAATCTTTGTGAAACACTTGTTAGTAACAAGCAAATCACTTGTAAACTTGTAGAAATTCATTGTAACTACAAGTTTACAATTCTGATTTTGTGAAACGCTTGTAATCAGCTGTTCTCCAAAACCATGGTTGGCAACTAACAAGACTTGTAACCTACTTGTACCTTCGTGAAACAGGCCCCTGGACTCAAATCGTACGACTCCAGTCGAAGATACTCTAGTCTCTCGACCTTACGACTTTCTTGCCCATTGTCACTACTCAGTTCCATGCTACTCCATTTCAACCTCACATTATTAAAAATATGATACGGTACTCAATTCGTCACTACTGCGCATGTAACAAATTTTATAATGATAATTATGAATATATTTAATAATAATATTATCTTATCTAATTCTTATTATTGTCTTATCTTGAATGATAAACACTTTCATAAAACAACTTCACTTTTATTAAAAAATACATTGTACTACGCAACTCTAGTCACTTCTCGACCAACATGTCGAGTCGCTGTTCGACTCAGTTTCACAGTCGCGGAGACTAGAGTGAGTGTCACCATTTGAAAACACATGCTGCGTCGAGAAGAGACTAGAGTCGCAGCCTCTTCTAGATTCGCGTAAGTGTGAGTTTAAAGCCTTGTACACACGTCCGTACAGATTCGCGCGAACAATCGTATGTACATATGCCTCAACATTCACTGTACGTCCTTGTGGACGCGATCCACGTATGCCTCGGCATTCAAAAAGCTATCTGATTTGCAGACGACACGAAGACATGGTAGATGTAGATTTTCCACATCATGACAACAATGGCGTCATTCCATCATTGAAGATAGTTATCACAAATTGCAGCAGTATCATTTTATTTCAATGACTTATATAATAAAATCAAAAATAAAACTTGACAAATGATGTTGGTGGGTTGAACGATTGTAGGTTGAAGTAAGGAAATAAATTGCTACATGACATAATATTGACAATTCAAACTTTCTTAGGTTGTCAAAACATTATCTTGTTAATATACTGAATCTAATTCAACTAGTTATCTAAACAAAAAATGATATCATCATGAGGGAAGCAATAACTCCACAAGAACGATTGGCTCTAACTTTGAGATTCTTGGCATTAGGCGATTCATTTGTTGGTTTCCAATATCTATTCTGAATCTCAAAAAAAGCAAAATTCTACAATAATTCCAGAAGTTTTGATGACCTAATCAAAGCACTTAACACTGTCTCACAAAATTGACAGTCTTCTTTAAGGAAATTAGCCATAAATTGAATCAAATACTTAATTGCTGCCCATTTTAAACTAACTCTGCTCATACACATGACAAAACAAGATTCTCCAAAAGATTAGCTTCAAGATTTACCTTCAAGGGAATACTAGTTCAAAGTTTGAATAAATCTCTCTATAGATAGCCTAGCTATCTAAAACGTATAATATCATATTGAAGATTACAATTTTAATTAACAACTCTGATTGATAACATGAAACAAACACAAGATGATTTGATAGCCACAGTAAAATAATATTTGAGCTATACTTTCTTGTAGGAACCCTGTAGAGAAGCTTTTTTCACTTAAATTATGCAGTTCTAAATTTGTTAATCATGATACGAATTATATACTCCTTGCATGTTTCTATTTTAATATTTGACAATCCACATATCCTACAAAATTACAAAAATCCTACAATTTACAATTAGTTATTGGATCACAATTTGATTTGTCATTCATTAACCTAATTCATTGGAATTAGGTTATGACGCCTTCAATGTTTACGTTTTGCCTCACCCGTATGGCAAAATCGCGTCCACACGTACATTCAATGCTCGCCCGAGGCGCCTTTGAGCACGCCAAAATACCGACAGGGTTCCGGTTCGCCCACATGCCTCAGCGAACAGTGTCCACACGTGCGAATGCAAGCCCATACACGTATGCTCACCCGAGGCAAACGTACGTGTGTACACCGTTTAACCTAACCCAACTCCTACCTGCTTATTCACCAGTGACGTCACAGCAGCACGGCACGTCTCACAAAACCATCGAACAATATCTTCTAACTCTTGATTTTTTTATAATTATGTGTTGAGACGTTGATACACTTTATATGAAACCATGAATGACACAATCCCTCACACATTAGTGCATTATCACCCCCAAAAACCTCACAATTGAAAAATCGATTCATCATTACGATCCACTGCCATCACGATCAGTCACCATCATCACCATCGTGATGAGCAAGCAGCAATATTTGGTTGGTCGGAAAAAATTCTCGAATTAACTAACTTGCGGATAATCCTCTGGAAATGGAGAACCAAGGAAGAGTAGCATATTATACAGAATAATGTTGAATGATTTGTGCTAAATTTATTATTCTGGTGTATGGGCCACAGTGTAAAAATAACAAATGAAGACATGGGTAAAGTGTGGTCTCTCTATGGAGCTGATCATCAACTATTAATCTCCTTAGAAAAAACTTTCACAAAAGGGCGGCTTTTAGTTTTTTTTTAAATAATTTCAAATGAATGAATGAGGGGTTTGAAGATGAAGTTACTTTATCATGTGATGAGAACACTCAATAAAATTCCATTTTATAACAATAATCCAAGCAGTTTGAAAACCATTATGTATGTTTTTTGTTTATTGACAGGTAGAAGATCCTAAGAATGACGAAACATTGAAACCTCGTAAACGAAAATCATCAAATGAAAGGTAAACACTATTATGCAAGCTAATTTGACAGTGTTATGAATTCTCCACCATCATTATTCCTTTCCTCATTAGTTCAGTCACTACATCGGTGCTTGTAATATTTATATTGTAGTTATGATTTTTTAATATATTATTTGGATACATGAGAGAAGTCCAGAACCAGTTTCTTGATGCAAAAATTCCTTGTGCTAGATACATGATGGCCCAAAAACATCGTATTTTCGGATCATTTCCCAATTTCAGCCATTTCTGCCAAATCCAGTAATCGAACAGAAAAATTTGCTCTCGACTTTTCTTTAGATTATGAAATTCTCTATCTCATATAGATTTCCAGTTACACCTGACAACAATGCTCCTTGTATTGTGAAAAACACCTTATTTTCAGCTTCAATCATCATCAACTACATTGTCCTCACATTGATATTTCGCACAATGACATAAGTTTCATGAGATTATGTTCTATGAGAATCACCCGTTAGATGCACTTCATTTCTAACTTCGTTAGCAAAGAAATTTTTAATAAGTTAACTTAGCAAGGAAATTTTGCATGAAGAAATTGGTTCTGAACTCCTCTCATGTATCCAAATAATATATTGAAAAATCAGAGCTACAATATAAATTGCAAGCACACCCCGTTTTTTATGTCTATATTGACTGGACTACATTACTCATCCTCATCCTAAACAGTTGCACATATATTTTAACATTATCATCTATTATTGAGTTGGAGAGAATAAACCTTTGGTTTTGGTTTCCGTGCTTTTTCTTATAATGAATAAAAGCTTCCAATTAGGAAGTATCTCGAAATCATTATGAGTGACTATATTCATTCCATTTTAAGTAAATAGTAATTGGCTCATTTAGAAAAAAAGATAACAGAATAAATTAATTAATCTCTTCTCAAGATTTATTTATTACCGTAAACATCTATTACAAAGCATCAAGCAACATCACAGGATAAGTGCACATGCTATTACCATTATTCAACTACACCGCGATGTGTTTTTGGTAACCTCTATCTCTATCAAGTTGATACTAGTATAAAATGTTGATGATAGAGATTTTTCCCTCTTATTTAATTAAAATGTGTTTTTTGCAGGAATAATTCGAATGGTGTACAGAAAAATAAGAAGCAGAAGAAAACAAAGAAAAATAAGGAATACTCAGAAAAAACCAGCTAATATATTCTGGAATTATTTTGTTGTTAAGAAGTATTAAAATGTGAATAACCTGTTAGAACTTTGATAACAAAGAAAAACCTGCTAACAAGTAAATGGGCCATATGAATGAAGTTGAGCATTTGCTTATACTTCTAAAATATGGAGAATTTGCTTCATTTTCTATGAATAAACGTGAGCAAAACCTTTTACTCATGCTCATCAAAAAATAGTTTGAGCATTTGCTCAAGAGTAAAAGCTTTTACTCAAAACTGTATGAATAAACTAGAGCATTTGCTCAACTTTTAAAGCAAATACAGCTTATAGCTCTACCCTTTTCAAACACCACACCGTTGTTTAATTGTTTGTAGCTTATGTGGAAATATTATGAATTACCAAAATATTTCATATCAATTATAAAAAATTATAATTTAATCATGAAGCATATTTTCTTGACAAATGATTGAAATATATTTGAGATATAATTGCCAGGATAGCCGAGACAGCGTTGAACCCTTCAGTCTGCTAGCGCTACCTGGTCGTGGGCACCAATCCCGCTGTAGGCATGGACGTTCGATCATCTCATAAAATCACCCACGCATCAGCTAAATGCTCATGTGGTCATCATCCGCAATAAAAAAATGATTATTATCAGAACGAATTAACAATTAATATCAGATAAGTTGAATGACAAGCTATCTACCGTAGAAAGGGCGGTGGGAAAGGGAAAGTGGCAACAAAGCCTTCCTATTATTTCTGACTTCATAACGTAAATATCACTATATTGGAAATTATTTTCAATGCTTCTAGTTTATCTATTTCAAGATTGATTTCCTTGGACTACTTTCGACTCGAGCCGACTAAACCTAGACATTAAACGTTGCAACGAGGCTGGATCATAAAATATCCATACTATTGTGAGGTCCACGTTATAATGGCAGTGTTTGATTAGCAATGGTATTGCTATCCTTGCCTTTCATTCAACAAAGCGGTTAGCGCTATCTCTTTCTCGCTTTGCTCTGTTGCCAGATCGTCTTTCGACAATGTAGAATTTATAATTAATTAACAAAATATTTCATCTTAATTATGTGAATTCATTATGAAATATAATTCATATAAAAATAACGAGAATGAACAGTCAATATTACATCAATAAACCCGTATAAGCTACCGTATATAGAAGGCATTGACAAGACAGAGGTTCGGCAACGTTGCTCTCCTATCTTCCTGTACTGCCATTATAACGTGGACCTCACTATAAGTACACATTATTGATACTTGCACAAGTATCAAGATGTACTGTGCATGTTTATTGATTGCATCGGAATTTTAAATAACTGACTCAAATATTTGTTTTAATATTGGTATGCCTTTAGAGTGCATTGATTTTCAACAAAGCATTATCTAGGGAATTATCAATAACTTACTCTATCTGAAGTATTGACTATCTTCCAGTTCTGTTGGAAGCGTAAAAAGTGATAACATTTCCATCTTCAAGCCGGATTACAGAAAAAGTATAATTTCAAGTACAGTACTGTGAATATACATTTTATCAAAATCAATTTCAATCGATTAATTGAATCAATAGGGTTATGAAAATCAGGAAACTTTCATATTAATATAGCATATATTCTCAATAAAAGACATTTGAAACGTCAAATTTTTACAATTTTATAACATTTTATGTTTTGCTCTCCTTTAAAATTATCTCTGATTTCAACCAACTTTTCGTTATCCATAGATTATAATCTTCGTTTGCCGTTTTCAGATGCCTTAAATTCAAGTTAAATTTGTTGGAATTTAACTAGTATATTAGAATCACAGCGTTTTAGACCACATTGTAAAATTTTGTGTGTAATCATACTCTATAGTTGGAATGACTGATTGAACAAATTTCAGAAAAATTATCAAATACATATGAACACCTAGCTCGCCTCCTCCTTCCAATACGGTCTGAATTATCTTCTGCATCACTTCAGCGTGCCTGAAAATAGACCAATACAGCAAATTATGTTAATTTATCTATCAAAGAAGAATTTAAAATGACATAAGTTGATGATCGGTTCAGACGGTAGTCCCTGAAGACAATAATTGTTCACTTCTACTTTTACTTTTGGTTCTCAAACTATCAACTATAGTGACGTTTTAACGTCGCCACCTGATTAACATTGGTGTGCTATCCTTGTCTGTCAATGGACAAAGCAGATAACTCTATCCATTTCTAGCTCAGCATCGTTGATTGTTTTCAGACAATGTAGAATTATTATGAATTACCAAAAAAATATCTGATCTCAAAATTATGACAATATATTATTGAAGCATTGGAAAAATATTTTCTTGCCAAATAAAATATTGATTATTAAAAAGAATGAACAGTCAATATTATACAGAATCCGTCATGGGAAACGGACATTTTCCAGGTTGATATTACGCATCCGGTAGAGTTGAAGAGGGAAGCCGAAGCCAGCAAGGCACTCGTCTGACCTTGTAATTTATGCTTGGTAATTGTTCAGTTGCCATCAAGCCCCTGTGGAACGTAGAGCATCGCGTTTTCATGTATGAAAGTTTTGTACGGAGTAGTGGATTAGTTACGGAAGTTCAATGCCTCTTTCGTCGAAGGTTTAACGTTCCTCGGCATGGAGACATTCCGAGCCGAAACACCAAAGGGATGATGCCCTTCGTAGTGGAGGTTGTTCAATGAAAAGGCAGTCACCGGGACCACGTCAAACAGTTCCAACTCCGGAGAACATGGAACATGTAAGACAGGCTATATTCCCTAATCGCGTTATCTCTAAATTCGGTGATCAGCATTAGTCTCCTCGTTCTCCAGACCATTCGATGTGTGATTTTTTTCTAGTGGGGATATAAAAACAAGCCTCGTACGTTGGGCGAACTGCTAGTTATAGAGCAGGCAGAATGTCGCTCACATCGATCATCAATTGAGAGTGCAAGTAAACTTTAGAGAATCTCCACTTGTCAGCGTGAAAATGGACATTATATTAATAATATTTTTTGTACATATGTTAGTCAAATTGCCTATTCTAAGAAACGTATTTCTTCCAATGTATACATTATTTTTAAACTTTAAAATAGACGAGTGATGTCCCTTTAAACAAACATTCGTTTCTTGTGGCGAACTCTATATAAGATGAACTTACACGGGATGACTTGAACCATGCTATCTTCTATAGAAGCCGTTGGGAAAATAATTGGCGACAATGTAGTCTTATAATTCCCATTGACTTTATAACGTGAATCGCTTTATAACAATGCATAACTGGGAAGTTTCAGGGTGCAATCTTTCAGATTTTATAATTTATTTATTATTTTCACAAGAAAGCACAGACCGCGAAAAACTAAGGATACTCCTTGTATTATTTCTCTCCCAAATTCAGATAACATTTTTAAAGTCCGAAATAGGGTTATGTTTTTACTCTTCTAAAATTTAGTCCATAATGCTCTTCCGTCATCGGTAAGAGACCTAGATGCGGCTGAATTTGGAGTTGGAGTCAGAAATGGCCTGATAAAAGTAACAGAATTTTATAAAATTTCCCAAACTTTGAGAAGCTAGTAATAATGGCAGGAATGGATAGTTTTCGTAAAATAATGATAATGAGATATTTATTGACCAATTATGTGTTTAGTAGCATATGTTATATTTTTGTATTGACCTGTGACAATGGCCGATGTTTGTAATGAATCAAATGGCAAAAATATATTTCGATATTTCTAAAAATCTCACTATAGTACAAGATCGACAGTTTCACGTTGAACACGCATTGATTCCATGAAACGGCATTAATAAGATTCAAATGAATGAGACTACCTGCAAGGATGGACAGAAGCCATGGGAGGCCCTGGAACGTGCGGATGTGTTTCCATTGTCACAGTTTTCTTCGCATAATCTTGATTCACATCTTCATACATCTGTTCAACATTCAGTGGCTTATGGTTCTGCAAAGAAAATCCAGTAATACATTCAAAATCTAGGATTACCGCCATGAAATTTTTTATCATCAATCTAAGCTCAGTTAATTGATTAATTTATTCTACAATGCAAGAATACTCATTTTCCCAAAGCTCCTCAAGTTGCATAAGACTAATTGGAAATCAGACACAGAAAGTTTAAGGAGGAATAAATCATACTTGAAAAGCTGTCTAAGAAACTGAAAATGAATAAATTGCATAGCTAAAATGTAATTATTCCTTTCCTAGATGGGGTCTGTAGATTTCAACTCTTCTATAGCAAAAAAGAAAATTTGATTGAAACTTATTTTTCACAATAGTACTGTACAAGATTCAAGATGAATAATTATTGTCAAGTCAGGTCAATTCATTAATTTTTAAATGTACCTAAATAAAAATGGATAAAAATAACTGAAAATAATAACTATCAATTTCGTATCAATGAAGAAAAAACCCAAATTGCATGATAGCAACAACTTGAAAAAATTAAGAGGGAGGTTTAGGTCAAAGTGAGAAAACGTTGACCTTTTTATCAATTTTTATAAAGTTAATTATTTGAAAATATGTAAGGATCAACTACTCGTTTTACTTTAGTAAAAAGCTGATAATCTTGAAACCAATAATCAAATTAAAATCTTCATGTGAGTGACTTCCAAAACATGGGTATGAAAGACCACTTAAAAGTAAAGACAATAAATAAACAAAACAAAATACCCATTGTTGATGAAAAATTCTAATATTGAGAGTTTTGCACTGATAACCATTTTCAATAATAATAACTTAACGAAGGTGGTGGTAACTAAGGTTTAGATCAACTATTGAAATAATCTATCAGTGTGATAAATACTATACATTCCTCTATTTTCTTGCTTATTCCGAAATTTCTTTCAATATTCAGGAGATCAATAGAGAGGATTTTTCTTACTTCAAGAATAAACTGTTGGAAACATCCATCCAGAACAATACGGTCGTATTCATAAGTTATTTATTAAGTTAGCACAAACAATACAAAGATCGGAAAAGAAAAAACAGGCTATTGCCCAAAACTTTTTCAATTTCCTAATTTAGTTTCAAATTGTCCAAATATTATACATAGGTTATGTCAATTTCAATTTCTACACCAAATCACAATCTGAAAATATAAATTAGAATAAAACAAAGAATTTTAAATTTAGATAGATTGATGATAAAACTATTATGCTCGATTGTATCAATTAATTAATATAAAGGCTCACAAAGGTGGAAATAGCTCTCATTTTTCAATACATAGAGAAGAATATGAACATATAACTGTCAGTGACAGTTAATCTGTCAGTGACAAAACACATTAGAAAGCATTTATTTAATTAGCATTACCTGATGTAGTATTAAACACTCACCTCATCATAACCAAAAAGCCATAATCGCGGAGTCTGGTAATATTTGTCGTATGTGATATGTAAGTCATACGTTCTGGTTTTGACTATCTCGCCGTCACCTACAGCATTTCTTTCATCTTTTTCGATTTTGACATCCTCAGCAGTCGCCTGAAGAAACACAATAGTAGTTTTAGACAATTCTACAACATTTTTATTAAAAATAGACATGAGCACATGACTTAGAATCAACTACTGCTACATCAGCAGTATAATATAAGTAATGTAGTAATATAAAATGAAAAAGAAGATAATTGTAAACCGTACTGTATATTCATCGTATTCTTCCATCGAAAAATCAGTTCCAATCTGATTCACGTCAACATTCAGCACAATATAATATAATATTCATTGTGTATTACACTCTGGTGATCTATTAATTATTCGATTCTAATTGCCAATCTACCTAATTTTTAGGAAAGAGAAAATCGTTAATAGTATTCATTAGTATAGTAGTATGACATTATTGAAAGGTGGTAAGGTGTAACATTATTCAGTAACTTACAATCCACCTGGCACTCCAGGTCAGATGATCCCTCCCGTCACCCATGGGTCTGCATATTATTATGTAGATCATCTAGCCAAATAATCGGAATTCCACGAGTTTCAATTTACATGAAGAGGCTTACCTCATCCTCCTCGTCTAGAAGACCACTTTCCTCAAACATTTCCATGTCGGCTGCTTCTTCGTTATCATCATCGTCATCATCATCATCATCGACATTATTATTGGCGTTTGTGGTCTTCGTCTGAAAGTCTCCAGATGGAGGTGAATCATTGACCCTCTCAACCTGACATTTTAAATCAATCAAATCAAAGGGAATTAAGCTTACTGCAGTTTATAAAATTAAAGAAACATTTCATTCATGGTGAGAAAGTTTCTACGGTTACTAAAATAACATTTACTGTGTTTTGAGTTGTCTTTTTAATTTTTAGTTAAAAATATAATTTGTTGTGTTTTTTTTTAGTTAATAAAGTTATAGTCTAGCTTATTGGTTCTTTTGAATTTGAAAGTACAATTTAATGCAAATATTAATTTTGAATGCATCTGATTAAAGAAAATGATCTGATATAATGCATAAATGTTGATTAAATAAATAATAGATTAAATGCAAAGCTGGTGTATAGGTAGGTTGGACAAAATTGGTTTGCTAAGTGGGTGGTGCATCTGATCTTAAACATTACACAATGAAATGTACAAGTTTGTAATTCCTGGATCTACTCAACTACTTTTTCTATATTTAACTATTCCATCACTTTCTCTAACATTCATTCATACAAAAAATGAACATCAATTCTACCAAATGCTTATCAAGATTGAATATTCAAAAGAGGGAGAAACTAAAAAATGAATTGTATTTAGGATTTCTCCAACATAAAACCAACGATAAAAGTTAAGATAAGAGCAGCATACGAGTTGAGATGGAATCATTTTAGCATGATTATGAGGAACTGAGCAATATTACCCAATAATAAATAATAGAAAACCTGGCATGTCCACTATTTCTGTGGATGTAATTTAATGAGGAAATTTAACTGCAAATTGGAAGTCTGTTAGCTAGAAGTCGATCATCGTTATGGCTTGAGGTTGTAGCACGCTTTCCCGTACTGCTGATTTTCTCGATCACTTCCTAATAATAAGAGCTAAACAAAATGTTATGGGCCTTCAATAAGTGCGATTGTTGAAGATGATAGGAAATGTAATTTAGATTTGACTAACATAATAGCCATAAATATTAAGAATAGCGTATATCACTCAATTCACAAATTTCTTGCAAAAATGGTTGATCTAGCAAAATGGTAGTTGTAGATGGTATTTCTCATCCCGCAAGGATGTTGAAGTAATAAACACAACAAGGAAACTCTGAAACGTTGTAAAAGAGTAACAAGTTTTCAACTAGTTTCTACAAGTAGGATGGTTGCATTTAGTGAAATGGAAATACAATTAAGAAACAGAGCAAAAACTAAGAATGTTATAGGGTAATATTAATAACTAATATCATATAAAAAAGAAACTGTAAATAGAAAATCATATCCTCTTTGCTAATATCTAGAATTTTTGCATTAGTGAGTTGCAATTCTACAATGTTATTTAAATGGTTCACTAGCTTTTTATTTTTAATGTGCTTTACAAATGCTACAGGGCTTTTAACAATGGAACATCAAGAAAATCATACATGGATTAAAGAATATAAAAGATTTTACAAACAAATGAGAAGTATGTCAGAATGTGTAATTGTCAGAAATGCAAATGCTACTTTACAGTTCCATACAGAAACAATAATGTATTTAATGTTTTTGAATATTCCTGCTATGATAAAAACATACAAATTTGACGATAAGAAATGCAATTCTATTTTGGTTACTTTGGACAGTTACAGTAATGCAAGAGATGAGCTGAAAATTATTGAAAGATTGAAATCCATGTACAATATCATTATTATATTGATAGAAAGCAATAAGAGTTTGGCAGAAGAGCATACTTTAAAGGACGATAGAATTAATTTCGATATGTTTGGGTTTGCAAGTGTTATCCTACTATCTCACGAACAAGTATACGAATTATCTTCTAAATTATCGGTAAAACGACATTTTGAGCCAAAAATTAGAGATCTAGCAATTGGAAAGTGGACATTCATGGCAGAACCAACTAAGTTGCCAAATTTTGAAGGCAGGAAATTGAGAGTCGTAACATTCAATTGTCCTATTTATGTTATGATGGCAAGTAAGAATGATTCAAAAGGTATGTAAATTGGAATATTAGTTATGTCAATAAAAGCAATTAAGTCACAAATATTAGACATATTAAACCTTCATCTGTGAAGCTGTTTATTGGATAAATTAAATTAGCAATGCATTTTTTATTCTAGTAGCACTTTTTTTAGTAATAGATTTGAAACCTAATGCATCTATTTCTCATAATTTGTGTGAAGCCACATTCTTCTACAAAATATAACATAGTCTCCAACAATAGCCCAATTAGAGATTATTACAGTTGAGGCTGAGCCTAAACAGAAGAACGAAAAGATAATCCAGTATAAGAATCCAAAAACGATTTTGAGTTTCAAAACATTCGAAAAATCAAGAAAGACGTTTTTTGGAAATCCAACTGTCGCTATTGGTGCTCATTGGTTGAATCTTGTAATTCAATTAATAAATTCTTCAATACTATTCAAGCAATTACAGTACACGTTCTATTTTTTTCTGTGCTGTTGTTCACTATTGTTTTGCTGATCTGGTTGTTCTTTTCCAATGATTTGTGATTGTATAAATTAATTTCACCAATATCGAATAAGTTTTTAGAAGGGATGGGAATATTGAATTGAATGGAAAACCTTTGAAAAATGTTAGGAGTTTTAGGTACATGGGCAGTGAAATTGCGGAATGATGGGAAAATAAATTATGAAATAACAAGGAGATTGCAAAAGGGAGGAAATTTTTATCAGACAGTTAAACATTTAATTTGGGATGGAATAATACCAGAAAAGGTAAAGATTATGATGTATAAGATGCATTATGTACCTATCATGTTGTATGGTGCTGAGACATGGACGATGACAGAGAGAGAATGGAGTAGAATACAAGCAGGAGAAATTGGGTTCCTCAGGGCAGTAAAGGGAAAGACTCGAAGAGACAGAGTTAGGAATGAGGAAATGAGAAGAGAACTGAACATGGAAAGCATAAAGGGAAAGATAGAAAGCATGAGACTATGCTGGTTTGGACATGTGAAGACAATGGGATAGGATCGGCTGCCAAAGAAAATGGAATAGATGAGGATCAAAGGAAGAAGACCAAGAGGATGACCGCGACGACAATGGAAAGACACAGTGGTCAATGAAGTGGAGAAGAGAGGATACAGGTTGGCGACAGGATGATTGATTGATTCGATGTCTTTATTAAAAAACTTTATTGAAAAGCGATGGTGGGAAGACCGAAGAAGATGGTTAGGCATTGTTAATATCCAGACCCGGCACTAGCTAGAACGGGACACGGATATGTAGGCTATGCATGTAATATCTAATTAGTGCATATTTAAACGGTTTTTTGAAATTGATTCAGAAAAATATGACTAGACTATTATAATATCAGCACTAATTCAGTTTCATAATTTTATTTTAGTTCTAGAATTAGAGTGAAGTTTATAATATTGATGTGTATTCTTTTTAAAAGCAGGCACCGGCACCAAGCCTGGGTTAGAAGAGTATCTATTCAACGAGTTTTCTCGATATTTGAATTACACGTGGACTATGAATGACATAACTCATGACGAAGGAAGATTCGGAATAAAACTTGGAAATGGATCATGGACCGGAGCAATCAGAGAGCTGATTAATGGAAAATCAGACGTATTTTACTGTGGACTATGGATCAACCTTCAAAGGGCTGAGGCAATCGGATTCACTTCTCCTCTTCTGCAGGTATCAATACTAATGTAATTCCATGAAAGAATTCTCAACTTCCAAACGTTCATGAAAGAGATTATTTAGAGAAGTCATTAGCGCGCATATTTTTTCAATTCTTCATTTAAGCTATGAGAAACATTGATTATCCAGGATTTCTCTCAATAGTTTTTTTGAAGGCTGAAAACTTTTCTTCAACTCATAGCGTAAACAGTAATGACTCACTATAAGTAAATCTAATAACTTCACTGAGAAATTTGAAACTCATAAGGTTAAAAAACAAAAAAGAAAATAGTCTGAAAACATTATTAACTACTGCTAGCATGTAACCCGTGCTCCACAGGGGTCTAATTGAGAACTTGATGTTATGAAATCTTGAAGAATTTACAATGAGCCCATAACCATCCTCGGTGAATTAAGAATCTATCTGCAAAATTTCAAGTTAATCAGTTCAGTAGTTCAGACGTGATGATGCGTCATTCGTAAATTTCTAAATCTCACATTTTTACCTTAGATTTACCACTCCTGAAACCAAACTGGGATGGCGTGAACAAGTCATTACTCTCCATGAAATTGACCAATTGTTTTTGCATCAGACTCTCTACCACCTTTGATATAACTGGGACAAGAGAGATAGGTCTGTAATTATCTGAGCAAGATTTATCTTTCTTATAGACAGGTACAGTGACAGAAACCTTTAGACAGGAAGGATAGACATCATCAATGAATATCTAGTTAATGAGGTAAGTCAAGGGTTGCAACAATTCTTCTTTCAACTGCTTCAATATGAAATTAGAAAGACCATAGAAGTCCTCTGAATGAGAACCGCTCAAACTGTTTAATATCTGACATCATCCACGGTGAGCTCTCTCCATCCAAAAATGCATCTCTCTCTCTCTCTCTCTCTCTCTCTCTCTCTCTCTCTCTTCTCTCTGGCTATTTTTATAGCGCTAGACAAATCCGCATTATGGTCTTTGGGTCTTTGTATATTGTTACAGATGTTTGCAAAGTGTTCATTGAAATCAGTAGCAGAGATAGGTAGGTCCTCATCAATACTTTTTAGCCGGTTGGTCTCAGAATTAATTACTCTCCAGACAGCTTTGGGACTCATTAATATAATTTCCAATTGCCTGCTGTTTTGCTTCTGTCATCTTTTGCTTGTATTCCCTTCTCAATCTACGATAAATCGGCAAGAGATCAGAATTACATTTTGAATTTCATGATATACCACCAAAATTCAACGGATTCCATCCAATTCAGGAGTGAACCAATTATTCAGTGGCAAGTTTGTTTTTTGTTTGCAAAATTCCTTCTTCTGTAAAATTGGACAATTAACACTGATTCCCAAAAGACAAGTCAAATTGTTTATAAACAAAGTTGTGCCTAATTCAGCAGTATCAACTTTGTTAAAAGCTTCAACCCAATCAATAGTGGATATTTTATGTCTTAATAAATCAATATCTCTTACACTCCTGTAATAAAAGGGTTTGTCACTTACCGTATCGTTAGATTTCTTCAATTCCTTTTTTATGTTTTTATCCCAGAATGGTCTGATAAATGAGGCTCCTTTACAGTACATTCAATTTCCTAATGTTTTATGTTTGAAAAAACATTGTATAGATAATAAAACTATACAAAAGACGACTTTTCAAATAGTAAGACAGTATAGAATAACCTAGAGAATATATCATCATAAACGCGCGATTTCAAACAATACAGAACATTATCCTATTCAAGCTATATAGCGTATTAATTGTACTCAAGGATATCAATATTTGACCACATTAAATTTCTGAAAATATAATTTCTTCATTCAAACATTGGCCGTTTTCACACATACCGATTCTAGGCCGACATTTATCGTCACGACACCCAGAATGTTGTCTAATGCTCACCAGCGCAACAGCTGATTGTCAGCCAATCGAAGGACATTGTGTCTAACAGTGTGAACCACTTCAACTTGGCAGTGTGGCATGTTATCAACAAGAATAGCAAGATAGTTCATAAAGATGAATTCAGTAGTGTCCCCAGGATGAAACACAATACTGACAAGTATATCACTGAATGTTCAGATATTTGAAATTTTTCAATAATTATTACCAACAAGTAGATAACAATCTTCAAGAATCACTCGATAATAGGGGTTTCAATAACATAAATTCAAGTAACGCCATTTTGGTTCAAAATCAATTCAAATTCTATGTATTAACTCAAGATGAGTTGTCTAGCATAATTGACAGTCTAAATAATAAAAAGACCACAGGACTGGATGGAGTGTCAAGTAAGATTTTGAAAGAGTGCAAAGAGCAATTATTGGAACCATTAACTCACCTCATCAACCATTCATTAGAAGAAGGAATTTTTCCAGACAGTTTGAAGGAGGGTAAGATATTGCCAATTTTCAAGAGTGGTGATAAAGAAAGAGTGGAGAACTATAGCCCCATCACTATTCTAAATATAGTTAGTAAAGTTTTTGAAAGGGCAGTCCTGAACAGGCTAAACCTGAAAGAGAACAAGCTCATCTGTGATGAGCAGCATGGGTTTCAGAAGGGGAAATCAACTAAAACCGCTATAGTTGCTCTTGTGGAAAGACTGATAGAGGAAATAGATTCAGGTAATAAGACCGCTGCAATATTCTTAGACTTATCTAAGGCGTTCGATTGTGTCAATCATAAAATTTTATTGGAAATTCTCCAGAACTTAGGGGTAAATGAGGTCGAACTAAAATGGTTTGAGTCATATGTTGTTGGCAGGAGTCAATGTGTAGAGCTTACCACAGTAAATGGCAACAACATTGTAAAGATTAAGTCCGACAGAGTGCAGGTTCAGGCTGAAGTGCCCCAGGGCTCGGTGCTTGGATCATTGCTTTTTCTGCTTTATGTTGACCAACTACCCACCCAAAGAACTGATAAATGGTAGAGCTCTCTTATTTGCAGACGATACGTCACTTATTTTCAGCAGTTCTGTGTTGGATAATCTCGAAATAAATGCCCACTTAGGGGTGCAGTCCATTGTCCAGTTTTTGAATCGACTGAAGCTGACAATAAATAGCAAGAAATGTCAATACCTCCAATTCGAAAACAAATATAATATAATAGAAGATAGGAAGATAAACATTTTTGTGAATGATTGTCAACTTGATGATGAAGAACAGGTTCGATTTTTGGGTATTTAATTAGATAGGCGACTGACTTGGACTCCTTATATTGAAAAATTGTGTGCCAAAATAGCATCTGGAGTATTAGTCATGAGACAGCTTGCAAGGCTCAAAGATAAAAAGCTACTAATAACATTCTACCATGGTCTCTTATTGTCGCATATAAGGTATGCCATCATAGTGTGGGGTAACTCGTAAAAACAAAATATGGATAGAGTATTTAAGATGCAAAAGAGAGCTGTTAGGTGTATAGGAGAAGCGAATAGGCTAGATTCTTGCAGGCCACTGGGTCTACTAACAGTGCCTAGCTTGTTCATCTATGAGGTTATTTTATTCGTAAGATCAAGTGATTTGAGCCAAAATCTTGACGTTCATGAAACCGATCTGACTATCACTTGGTTAGGCAAAATAGTAGAATATTCGAGAAAAAACCAAGCTATACTGGTAGATTATTCTATAACAAGCTACCGCTCATGCTGAAAAGAATTGAAAATACCCAGACATTTGAAAAACAATTGGAAAAGTATTTTAATTGATGCAGCTTTTTATAGCTTACAAGAGTTCCTTTCAGATTGAACTAGCTTCAAAGAATTAAAATATGACGAGTAATTAGAATAGGGCTGCATTATCGACTTATATGTTCACTTGACTATTCCGTATGGATTGGTATTTATACACTTTGACTGTTCTGTACTGTATGGAATTGAGTATTCATAAGAATGACTTAATTCATGTGGAATAATTAAAAATTGTCTTTTCAGCAAGAGATAACATTTTTCGTGCCATTGGAACGAGGGCTACAGTGGTCTTGGATATCACTCTTCCTCCCATTCACTGCTACTGTGTGGGTCATAGCATTTACTGTGTTCTTTTTACTGACTTTTGTTCTATATGTGGCAGCTCACATAACCAAATATTGTCCATCTTTGCAACGGATTTCATTCTTGCCAAGTAAGCATTTTAATGAGTGAGATCTATTAGCAACATATTATTTGAAATAGTTAGAACATTAAGAGATAGTATGAAAACATGTAATTAGATTTTTTTAAATCCGATTTTGACCATTTTAGAATATTATAAATCACGGCTGATAAATTAATTGTAACCTATTAAGTTAAATTCATTTTAAACTAGCCAATTCATTTGGTAGATGAATAAAGACTAAAGAGTGTTCTATATGAATGAATTTGGAATTTTTTATTTTTTTTTCAATTTATATTGCGATCTAGTCTGAAAAGATTAATGAGCAATTTTTTCCTAATATAATAAATAATTGGTTATTAATAAGATAGGTAGTTCTCACCAGGACAACTACTTCTAGCAACTAACTTGAAATTATTGACAAAAGATAATAATAGTAATAAAATAAGTTATCATGTATTAAAGATACACATTCACACTATCAACACTGCTCTGCTTTTGACACTTTCACTCCACAGCACCACACAACTCTAAGGGTTTGGTCCGCTTCAATCTGCGCAGCATATGACGTATGTTGTCAAGTAGCTGAGCGACTTCTTCATTTTCATGCCGTTGGATCCTGTCTGCATGCTTGCGTGGAAGCGCCCAATCTCTGTTGCAACGAACTCCACCTCCAGGTCTCTGTGAATGTCGGCGTTTCGACTGAATCTTGGAGCATCGACGATGTTCCTCAAAACTTTCTTCTGGAATCGTTGAATTACATCAACATTGCTCTTGCTGGCACAGCCCCAGAGTTGGATTCCATACATCCATATGGGTTTCAGGATTTGCTTGTAGATGAGGATCTTGTTATAGGTTGAAAGAGAAGAATTTCGGACTATCAATCAGTAGATTTTTCTATACCTCATTCCCAGTTCTTCTCTCTTTTTCTTCACATGTGCTTTCGAACGCAACCTTGCATCCAGAGTCATGCCTAGGTATTTGGCCTCGTTAGCAAATGGAACAGGTTTCCCATTGATGGCTAGGGGAATTTGCTCACATTTTCTGTTTGTGAAGTTGACTTGGACAGACTTGGTCTCATTTACATTGATTTTCCACACTGACAATGATTTTACATTGAATTGACAATCAATGCAGTTGCCATGAAAGTGTAAGCAAATACAACTAATATGAAATCAAAAATGAAGATTTTTTTATATTTGTCCAAGTTATAGCTGTTTGAATTTTAGTGTCCCAACGTGGGCTAGTTTACCCTGCTATGAAATATTATGATCCTATACAAACTAACTTACTAACTGAACTGAAAATTGTAATAGAATAAATTTTAATTGAACTGAATTGTAATAGAATGTGCACTATGTGAACTGCTCTGCTCGAAACCGCTCGGTTGACTGAAGACATGTGTACGCTCTCATGCCTGCTCTAGTATATCGAGCCGCCCGGCAACCGAGCGGTTGTAGTCTGAGTTTACAACCGCCGCGATTCGCCGGCGACTACTCAAACCGAGCGTTGCATGTGTACGGCACCATGTGTTTCCCTATACCTAGCAACCTCTCGGTTGGTTACGCGACAACCGAGCGTAAATCGCTGTCATGTGAACAGGCTCTTAGGCCGGTTGCAGACGAACCACTATCGCATGTGGGATGTGGGACCGACATACCACAGAACAATACGACTAACGCAGAGAGACTTTCACACTACATTCGAAAAAACGCACACTAGTGCAACAGTTTCCAGATGTTTGTATCATACTCGGTTTTTATTATATGTTTTTATCATACAGCTGTTTTCAAAGTCACAGCGACTGCGATTGTGGTACAGAAGCTAGGGGAAGCGTCGTGCTCAAACCAGTGGTACCACAATCGCAAGGAAAATAATCGCATACTACAGCGCGCAACGCCATGTGGAAGTATCAGTGCCACTGCCATGCCTGCCAATGTATTCCATATGCACTGCGTTTGTGGTACCACGGATGGAGAATAGTCACTCCCACATCCCACATGCGATAGTGATTCGTCTGCAACCAGCCTTATAATGACCGTAGTCGAGTGGATTAGATGCTGGTTTTATAATTCAAAGGCCCGGGTTCAAATCCCGGCCCGGGGAAGATATTTTTCTCCGTCCACTCTCGTGTTTCGGATGTACATATTAAGGCGTCAGTCCAGGCTGCCTAAAAAGCAGTCGTTAGGTCATGCCAGAGGCCCTGAAATTGAACTTTAAACTCTGACACCAGACCTTAGCCAGACAGGTCACTCGATATCATTATTATTAAAATATTCATGTGATACTTGAGAGTTGATAAAGTTAGTTATTGAATATTATTTGGAATTATATAATTTTTCGTTCACGTTCAAATATTGTGGGGTTTTACAGGATATCGTAGATATAGTACATGTTTTATACATGTGTACGGTATAATATCAACCTTCTCACCACCCAACAGAAAAAGAAGATCGCTGCTATTCATAATCATGCAGGTTTATTCATTTCTTCTAATAGCTTCATACAACAGCAAAATTCGAGACGAGTAAGTAATTAATCATAAATTATTGAGGATATAGTAAATAAGAAAATAAAAATAAAAATCACGAATTATACGAATGTTGCAGAAAATTAATATAATAGAATAATTCATATGTTTTACTAAACTTCTGTGACAAAGAAATATTTCAGTAATAAGCAAACGGAAATTACTTCAGTAATGGTGCAAAGCTTTCTTGTTTATGTTTCGGACAGTAATAAAGAATAACCTGTACATGTAGTCCACATTTATAATAGCGTTCAAGTTTTAGGTTCCAAGTGAGTGAGTTGGGGTATTTCTCGCTTAAAAGTATGTGAAATAATTTTATAATTACAAGTTTCCAGATAAAATTATTATTGAGTGGAATATTACAACTTCTAATAACGTATTTCAATAGGGCTACTTGATTTATTAATAAAAAATAATAGTTATAGTAATAGTTCTTCAATAACCTAAATTCAAAAGTTTTAGTTATACATTATTGGACTGGAAATTGGACTTAAATTTATAATAGCATAGTTGTTCTATTTTTGGAACTATTACTATTACTTTTTTCAAATCAATTAGAGAGAGAAACACTTTTCAAATATCCTGATTCCAAGACCAATACATGCAAAATTGCCAAAAATTAATGAGATTTGAAAATTAATTCAAATTACTCTCACTCTAATTTTAATTTCCTCAGTTTGCAGTAATAATTATTTTGCAACCCTTTTGAAAAAGCACCCGAAGTTATTTTTAAATGACTGAATGTTTCAGGATAATGACACCAGAATATGTAACTATAAAAGACATACAAGAACTGGTAGAAATGAACTACGATTGGGCAGAGCCGAAAAGTACTAATTCTCAAATCGTGTTTAATGTCAATGTAAGTTGAAGTTTGATTGTCCATATGACATCGAAGATTAAAGTTCGATCTTCCTTGATTAATATTATGTGTTTACCGGGAACGTTAAAAATGACTTGAGAACTTATATGGCTGGGGTTAGACCAAACGAGCGAATGCTTGTTCTGAACAAAGATTAATATAAATCTGTATTAAGCCAATTTGAAAGCTCTAAAGCCACGAAAACTAAAATTGAATTCATATACTTTTGGAGTCACAATTTATTATATATCATTCTTCTCATATGTCTAGTTGCTTCTGTGTTTTATGCTCCAGAATTCGTGCTCTAGCTCAATTTGGTCTTTCTAACCCCAGCGTAAGAGAAGGAAATAATTTTTACTGAACTCATCGGTCCTTTTAAAAACAATTTTTGCAGGATATCAAGTTAATTTATGAATATTTGAATTAATATTCTGATTTTGCCTCAGGAATAAACAGAAATCCGTCCAAAGATACAAAAACTGTCAGTTATTTGTTTACAAATACGGCCCTAAATGTAATTTGTGAATCATATTTGATAAATTAAAAAAATGTAGAGTCCCCTAATTACATTTCAGTGAATCCCGAAATTATTTGAGTAAGGGTGCAAACATAGTAGAGCGGCGAAGGTAGCTTCATGCTGGTGAGTGTTGCATTTAGTGCATTTGCATGTCAACGTCTATAAATGCAGGTCATGAGACTCGTGCTCCTTATGGAGCGGCCATTATGTGGGGTCTTTATGGCGGTACATTTCAAGTTCCAATTTGCTCATAACAAAATCATGCATTATGTTTTTAAAAACAATATTCTGGTTCAAATAATATGTAAATTCAGGTTTTCGATTTTTTAATAATGAAATTTCAATAATAAATGGTTCAATATTTCATTTTCTTATTATTAAAAACTGTTTTTATTCTTGTAACTTGTTATGATTCATAAGGCATTGGGACAAAAGGCTGACCTCATAAACAGTTTAAAGTTCCCAATCAATTGAATCTAAAAATCAACAATTCAGTTCCTTGTTGGAATCTAAATGTTATTATTCTGTCAGAAGAATTTATTTTACAATTCAAAACCAAGAAATATCCCTTGAACAATATAATAAAATAACACATCATGTTGTTCAATCTATAATTATTATGACAGCTGATAAATTTGAAAATTGGTGAACTAGAACCCCATAAAATGGTGATTATGCAATGCATCACGGGATTGTGTCATGACTATGCTTTACTATGTTTGCACTCATAGAGTATTAATTGATAAGTTGTAAATAGAACCTAATCATAAAAATGTACACTGGAGATCACTTTCAAAATTAGCTGTGAATGTAATAACTTTTTAGATGAATATTCTAGAAAGAATATTCTAGAATTAGTATTCTATTACTGAAGAATAATAATAATACAAATATCAATAGAAATCCAAAATATTATTTTGACAATGAAGATGTAATAAAAATATACTGATTTTTTATGTTGAATCACGAATTAATATGTTATGCACAATTATTGATTGTTGGTTGTTGGCGATTATTAGGATTATGGATTGTTGCGTTGTAATAGTAGCATTGAAAATGAGCATTATGGCTACTCCACACTATCGCCCAGTCGCTGGCCACGTTGGTCTTGCCATCCACACTGCAATGTGACAATTTGTGGATGCTCGGCTGGCCACTCGCCTTCGCTCGACAAAAATCGGAGCGATGGTAAACGAAGGCCAATGAAGGCGAGCGCTGGCAAACCAGCCATCCACATTCTGGCGCTCGTCGTCATTTGTAAGCATTGGGCGATAGTGTGGATGAGGCAAAAGACTGTTAAAGTTGCTGCTTCAACACTACACCAAGCCTGGTTGATTATTTTCAGAATAAATGGCACATGAAATTCATGAATAAGAATAAAGTAGTGAAACCAATGGACATTGAACGTGTATTGGAAAGACGAAGGACAGCTGTGTGTGGCAAGACAATAACAAGGAATATCTACATGCTTAATTATAAGTTGAATCCCAACACTCTGAGGAAGCTGAAAAAAGTGAATGAAGTTACATCGAGCTTCAATATGGCATTTGGATTGGTGAAAAATTCTCGATACACTGAAAGCTTCAATAGAATAATCACACGTGCAACGGACAGTGGATTGATTGATTTTCTCTCTCACCGAGCTGCTGAAGCAGTTAAGGAAGAACTTCTATTCACAACATTTGACAAATACAAATTGACTAATTACATACAGCTTTCGTATGAACACATTCAAGGGGTTCTAATGTTTTATTTGGTGGGAATTGCTATATCTTCGATTGTATTTTTACATGAACTTTATACCGTGGAAAAAAGAACATAATTTAAGTCCTAATGGTGGTAAATTACGGTTATCTCTTTCCTTTCCTCAAATACGGCATAGCCCTATGGGAAAGATCTAGATTCTTCATTCAAGTATTTAGATCTCAGAGAAAGCATTGAGAATTATTTTTGGTATGCGCACCAGATATTCCTGTTGAGAACTTTTCCTTAGTAGCAAGATACTCACACTGCATTTCTACTCACACTGTATTTCTACTTACACTTACAAAAACCTACCGGCAATAATGAAATCCACAGGTACAATAAAAGGCACTTAGCCTAACTATGAGTTCATAGAACCGCCATGTTTGAAAAATCACCGTAATATATGGGTCCAAAAATATATAATAGGCTGCCTCAGGATATTAGAGACATAACGGCCTTTCGAAAATTCAGAGGATTGTTAAAGAGGCAGTTGCTTGAAAGGCCATTCTATTCTGTTGATGAATTTCTGCAGGAGTGATACATCGTTCCTTGTCTTTGATTCAACCCAGGCCCTTGCACATAGGTATTTATGACTGACTGCGTTCTTAAAAAATAAATGTGACTTGTGAAATTACAGTGTTTTATCATTGTGATTGTGACATGTGTTGAGAACCTTCCCAAGGTTGTTCTTTTTTTACTCATCCTCTGTCTGATCATCAGATATTCAGGGTGCAATCATAAATTGAATTGAATTTCAAAAAATAGATTTAAAACTCACTGCTAGAGAAAAATGTGATTAGAAAAAATCAAAATTGATTTATGGTAGAATCCAAATTGATTTGAGGGTTGAGAGCAATGCAAGTTGGTAGATTTATAGATGAATTAATTTCTAATTCTCATGAGAATGTACTTTATTTGGATATGAGAGTGCCGCTTCAACAATATCGTGGAGAATATAACAAATGAGAGACCAAGAAGTAGAAAACTTTGTTTCAATAATATTATAAAATTATACTATTAGCTACTTTTTTTGAATATCAGAAAATATTGTAAGCTGAGAAAATGCATAATTGAAGATGTTATTGTCAACTTACAGTTGTGTTTGAGTCTAATGTCATTTCGGAGACATTTTCGTCGAGGCCACTAGTGGGGTCCACGTGGTGAGTGTCCACCCAGCCACCGTCAGGATCATCAGGCTCTAGAATTTTCTCTTGCTCGTCACAATACTCAATCTAGATAAAGAGTTTAAACAATTCTATTATTTTACATTATATAAATCATCTTTTAATATAATAAATTTATACTTTTATGTAGCTACTAGCAGGTAACCCGTGCTCCGCAAGGGTCTATTTTAAAACTTTACAAACTGAAAAATTGACATAATAAAATATTGGAAAATTGAAAATAGGCCTATAACCATCCTCGGTTAATAAAGAATCTTTATGCAAAATTTCAAGTCAATCAGTCCATTAGTTCAGACGTGATGATGCGTCATACATAATCTTCCTATCCCGTTACGTGTATAAGCCAGTTCTTTCCATTATTATAGTATAGATGAATGATTTATCAGTATCTTTGAATGAGAATAACTTTTGAACGGTTTGAGAAATCGATGTGCGGTATTCACCATTCATTTTCTCTTGAAATTCTGTATCGAAGTCATGTATTATATGACTACCTTCCAATTTAAAAAAATGAAGTTGAATTTAAAATTGCTGACCAAAATTTTGATGGGACAGAAAATCTGTTATTTTTATTCGAATAGGATCCCAATCATACCTTTCATCTAATCTCCCTTTTAAAAGAAATGTTCAGCTGTTTCTATACAACAACTGGAAGCATGACAAATTGAAAACTTGACGTAGAAATCTTGAAGATTTGAAAGTAGGCCTATAACAATACTCGGTTAATTAAGAATCCATATGCAAAATTTCAAGTTAGTCAGTTGAGTAGTTCAGACGTGATGATGCGTCAAACATAATTTTCCTATTTCGTACGTGTATAAGCCAGTTCTTTCCTTTATTATTAATAGTATAATAACTGAAAAATACATAATACTTGACAAACTCAAAGTATCATATTGATTTTTTCAATACATCAATTTTAGTATCGATTAGATCCTCCTCAATTTGAATCAGGCAGCCTTTTGCTTCCTCAACTCCAAACAAAATGCCTACAAATTCGTTTCACTCCTAATTTGTGTCTAATAGTACATTATAACTGAAGAATATAAATTATTACGGTACTGATTTTATTGTGATCTATTTATGCATTTCTTATGAATTCAAATGATACAGCATGAAACCCATGTCCATTTCATTTGTACTGGTTGCAAAATTTTACATTTTACTAATTTTAGTAAATTTTACATTTACCAAGATCAATCGTAATAAAAAAAACAACTTCATTCAAAAATAATTTATAATAACACGTTTCGAGGGAAAAAATTAAGAACAAAAAAACCGAAGAATCGGGATTCGAACCGAGGATCACCTGCGCCGAAACCGAGTACTCTACCGCTAGACCACTGCTACGTTCAAAAAATGATGTCTTGTACTAACGTTATAACTTCCTTACTTATAAACAAACACATTTTACAACAATGTGAGCTATTCTGTATAAAATTTCATGTTCCATGAATGAAATTTGAACATTAATTCTGAAAAATCTAGAAGGAAAATTGAAATTTGGGTTTCGAGGTGCACGAGTTTGATACTTTTAGAATCTATGTGCAAAATTTGGAGATCTAAATCATTCCCGTTTTTCCGGTATGCAATCCACAAGTTGACATGTTTTGATGCGAACAAACACAACCCTACTCTCTCTTATTATATAGCCTAGATTAGAACATTTTGAAAGCTCTAAATGATATGTTAATAAAATAAAATAAAACGTCACGAAGTTATAATAGAGAATAAATTCTATACAATGTACTGTGTGTATAATTTTCCAATCATACAAACATTTTTAATGAAAGTGAGATGAAGGTACCATAAAAATTATAATATTGCTTCTGTTACAGTTTAAAGTTACATGTAAATAAATTGAAGAATTCGAAATAATTCACTACAGAAGAGGTAATCAATTTAGAATTTAAACAGTTTCAGTGACATAAAAAACACAGCCAGAAATACCAATCTATATATATTTTTAATCCCTGTTTTGGATTGATATTGATACGTTCCGGCTGCCTAAAAACATTCGTTGGATTAATATCATGTCAAAGGCCCTAAAAACTCTTGAAATTTTATTTGATTTATTTATTCAATCATTTAAGATAACACAACTTCCAGAACAGTACCACAGGCTTAAGCCCAAAACGGTTGCAATTCTAATTTATGCAACAAAAGTCCAATGTAGGTCTTAGCCAGCCTGAGAGTTTGAGTTAGCTAATAAGAGATATAAAAGTTAACTGATGTGAGAGTCTTCGGAATCCAAATGATTTTCAAACAGAAAAAGGATCGCGGGGTTATTTGAAGTTTCATAACATTTACCAAAAGCAATATAAGAGTATTTTGTTTTTTTAGACTCAGCACAAGTTTATGATTTCAAAATCGTCATGTTGAAACTTCATCATCATTTTTTTGGAATACTGTTGTAGTAAAACGTCCCTTCTTCATACAAAACCAATTTTTTCACTTTCTATACAATCGAGTCTAGAAGTTATCAATAAAATTGAAGCCATTCATGAAGTTGTTTGGTAAAATCATTTTCAATTGATTTTAAAACTTACAAGTTTATCTAGTCTAGAGTTGAAACAGCATACTTTTCTAATATTGTGTAACAATTCAAATACCCCGCTCTCATAGGATATTAATTATTAGAATAGCGGAGTCATCACTCAGGCCACCAAATTGGACTTTTGTACCGGTGAGCTGAGAGAGTGATGACCGCGTAGAGGCGAAACTAGAGGGAGAACGTTCAGAGACGCGCGAGAGGAAGGTTGTGCGTGAGATAGTGAGATGTAGTCTTTAGTAATGTGATTGAGGAGTGATTATGTTTAGAGAGAGAGAGTATAGATGTTTGTTATGGGATTTTTTCAATAGCGTGAGATTGTTTTGGTGAATTTGCGTATTTATTTAATAATATTATCCTATAAAAGTAGCAGGGCCCAGGACCCTAAAACCTGGTGGTGGCAGCGCTACTGGAGAGCACTGTCATGCTAGCCACGCACGCCACAATTGAAACTTTCTTTATTGAAATAAACAAACAAATACACATACATCTCAAAAAGAAATTACAATAAAGAAACAAGATAAATGATTGGAGTGAATAAAATACCTCTTTGCACCTTCGTGAGCAGGGCACATTCTTGGTGATGAGAAACTGTTTGGTCTTGGGCAAGTAGGTCTTGGCCCTGGCTTCGTCCCCGGACGCCCACTGCCAGGTGGGGCAGTGATGCACCAGGTGATCGCCGGCCGCCACAAACTCTTCAGGAGTGATCACTCCCGTCTCACGAAATTTCGATTCCTGCTCATAATCAATTCCACATATCAATATTAGCATAGACGAATAATGTTTGTTATCCTAACGGTATATTTTCTGTGTTAATAGTTTAAATTGATAAAGATTAACAACAAACTAAGACATTTGAGACACCTCATTTCTAATACAATCCATTATAGAAACAAATTTATCAATTCCCCTGGAGGATTCATAATTATTGTGATCTTATAAATCTCTTTTCCAAGTGTTATTAGTTTGTTAGACATTAATTAGATATTGGGTGAACAATTTATATTCAAAGTAAACAAATTCATAAACTTATTTTAGTCCAGTCACTATACATTAGTGCTTGCAATTTATATTGTAGTTCTGATTTTTTAATATATTATTTGGATACATGAGAGAAGTCCAGAACCAATTTCTTCATGCAAAATTTACTTGTACTAGATTTATATATGTCACTCATATAATTGTGTGAATTATCAATTTGAGTGCAATGTAGTTGGTGATAATAGTTGAAGCTGAAAATTAGCTGCTTTTCACAATACAAGGAGCATTGTTGTCAGGTGTACCTGGAAATCCATATGAGATAGAGCGCTCTACCTGATCTGAGATTGTAAAGCAAAAAAATACGCCCAGAAGGATTTTGAATTATACATCTAAATGATAACAATCAGAAGATATTGTTGATAAAAACTAAAATTCATCAGGATTGATTTTTTCTTTAAATTTTACTAATTTTTGAAAAATTATAACTCAGTACTCTTTGGAAATAGAGAGTTTCGAATGATCTCATTTTACTCAGAATTTTATAATCTTAATAAGAGGCGAGAGCAATTTTTTCTGTCCGATTTCTGGATTTGGCAGAAATAGCTGAAAACTGAATCGAAATTACGAGGTTTTTGGGCCACTCTGTATCTAGCACAATATAGAATTTTGCTTGAAGAAATTGGTTCTGAACTTCTCTCATGTATCCAAATAATAAATTAAAAATTAGAACTACAATATAAATTGCAAGCATTAATGTATATATATAGTGACTGGAATAGCTTGTTAAAGTAGCGTAGTGCTGAACTCCTATAGCATACCCGCTATCTCTGAAGGCGCACCCTGGGGACGTCAAACAGACTCTCTCAAGGCCTAGTATTGTGGTGATGCACATCAGTCCAAGTCAATAAATTTGGATAATTTTTCTTGAAGCACATAATGCTGAGAAGGAGAAAGTGGCTGAATGCTGTTAGAATAAGTAGCCTAACAAAAATGGGCTTGCAATAAGCATGATGTTTACTTGCAGTAATGATCCTAGCAGCCCGTTTTGCAGCTTCAGTATGTCCTCAATCTTGGCTGGGTGTATTAACCGCAGGAGATATGACAGTGGAAAAGTGCATGATACAGTTCCATGACCAGATATGCCTTCGTTGCATGTACCCTTAGTCTGAGCAAACAGAAACAGATTCGGGAGTCTCTTGGTCACTTGCTGGTTGTGGCTGGCCAAGACATTGCCCAGACCTCTGAATTATAAAGCCAGCATTTAATTCACTCATTCGACTACAGCCACTCCAATTGATCCAAATTAATACATAATTGAGAAGTGCTGATTCATGCAATTGAGAAAATAACTCTTAGCTTTTTTTAATGTAGGCATAACAGTGACCCAGTAATGTTTTTTAGGTTAGAATGTTGTATTTTCAAATTATAGGCCTAAATAGCGAAATTTTACACAATATCTATAACAATATTTACAAATAAGGTTACCTTTAAAACAGGTGTTAAATACTCAGCAACACCGAGAGCAGTCCCTTTTACAGTATTAATAACACTTTGCATTTTGTTATGATACTAATCGGGTATGCTTCCAAATTTTAGCCTACTGTTCAGTTCAGAGCTCAGTGTACAATTTCAAAATTCTAATTGATAAAGCGGTGGTTGACATCTATTACAAATTAATATAGATATTTTTTAATACAATCAATGTATATTCAGACAACTTTATATAACCAAAGAAGATGATTAAAAACTCTTCAAATTGAAAATAATCAAGTGTCAAGTACAATGTACAATGCCATCAATATTAATTCCATGCATTATCAGCTGGGGATAGGACGAGTCAAACTGGGCTGACGACAAGGTAGGCTGACGACAAGGTGGGCTAACGACAAGGTGGGCTGACGACAACCAGGTCTGAGGACAAACTGGGCTACCGCCAAAGTTGCACGCCGTCAATGTGGGCTGCATTCCTTAAGCCCCCATAAACGTACCGGCTTTCCTATCAGTTTTTCCTGAACAGTCCGCCTGTTGGATTGACTACCCTTAATTCTGTCCGGAAAGCCCTTGAAAACACATTGATTCCTTCGTGCGTTAAAACTTTTTAGTAGTTAAGTTGAATGTTTGTAGTGAGATTATCTCAGTTTTGTGTAGTTGTTCATCTTCTGAAGATTATTCATAGTTTAAAATGTCTGGTGACAATGATTACACCGTTTTAGCTTTATTAATAGAATCAGTGACAAAAAAATTTGAATGTTGGTCAAAAAGGTGGTTGAAGAAGAGGAACACGTATTCTCATGTGAATTTATTAAAAGAGTTGAAGGCGACTCCAAGTGACTGGCACAATTACTTGAGAATGGACAAAAATATGTACCTACTTCTTTTGACATTGGCTGCTCCATCGATTGATAGAAAAAACACTGTTAGGAGGAATGCCATATCTCCTCATTAACGATGGTTCTCTTTCTCACATGACATTTTCACAATCACAAAACAACAACTCACAAATAATCACAGCAACAGTTCACAACTACTTGAAACAACTCGGAAATACGATGAAGTTTGGTTGGTTGCCTGACGCCACTCCACATACACGTTCAGTTTTGACTGAAACAGCATCTGGCAACCCAGTTGAACTGATGAGCTTTCATTCAATCAACTGTTCAGTCTCAACTGATAGTCCAGCTGGACCATACACATGCAACGGCTGCCTGTCAGTTGGACTGTTCAGTCAAAACTGACAGGCTAGCGTGTATATATAGGGGGGGCTTTAAAGTGCAAGTTTGGCATTGCATTCAATGACAAACTGGCACTCATCAGATTTTCTCAGCTGGTGTCATAGTTGCATGCTGTCAAACTGGGCTGCATTCCTCAGAGTGCCAGGTTGGTGATGCATGAAATGACAAACTGGCACTACTCAGATTTTGTCAGCCGATGCCAAAGTTGCACGCCATCAACTTGGGCTACATTCCTTTGACTCAACTCACACTTATGCGACTCAGGTCGAGAAGAGACTTGACTCTAGTTGAGAGCATGTGTTTTCAAATAGTGACTTTGCGGAGACTAGAATTGCCTCGTTTGAGTGTCACCATTTGAAAAAACACATCATGACTAGTCATGAGTTCAGCTATAGTGAGGTCCACGTTATAATGGCAGTGGATAAGTATAGGAGAATAGAAATGCCGATTCTCTGCATTAATCAATTATATTTCTAAACTGTCAAAAACATAATTGACATCATTGTGGAGCTAGAAAAGGATAGTACCACCAGCTTTGTCAAATGATAGACAAGGATAGCAATTCCAAAGTTGAACAACCACTGTCATTATAACGTGAACCTCACTATGAGTGTGAGTTCAGCCAGTTTGGAGCCCTTAGAGTGAGGCAAGCCCCAGATTTTGTCAGCCAATGCCAAAGTTGCACGCTGTCAAACTGGGATGCCTTCCGTAGAGTGCCAGGTTGGCGGTGTATGCAAAGACAAACTTGCATTCCTCAAATTTTGTCAACCAGCGCCAAGGAGGCATGCCATCAAAATTGGCTGCATTCCTTAGAGTGCAAGTTTGGCTGTGCATGGAAAACCAGGCAAGGCTGTCGTCAACCAACTTTGTCGTCAGCCCAGTTTGACCGGTCCGGCTAAGGATTTGTACAGAGAAATCCTGAGTTCTTACTTTGAGTTCTTCCCATAGAGTTCTTACTTTGTAAGAACTTTATGGGATTTAGCTGTTTTGGAGAAAAAAGACAAACTGGGTCGACGACAATGTGTAACTACAATAGAAGCTTATGGGTCGTCGCAATTTTTGCCAGCACTAAAAACCAGCACCAGGGAAGAAGGAAAACAGACCACTCTCGGTCTCAGACAGCACCGTATCGCGCATGCGTTAGTAACGGTTTTTTCCCGTTCAATTCAGTCAGTTCTTTGAATTTAACGTTCTTTGTGATGATGGTTACCGAGCACTGTAACTGGAGCCGTCATTCCATTTTGATGATGATTTATCATGAAATTCGATTTAATATTCAACATATTATCATCATTTCATTCAATAAAAGAAAGAGTACTTTTCAATCATATAATTAATAAAATATAACAGTTGTTATTTAACTAATGTTAAAAAAAATACACTAAGTCAGCATATTGTCATACCAAAGCAAAAACTCAACCCCCAACCTCCCTTTTTCTATTTGAATCATTAATAAAAATAAATCTTAGTGAAAACTCGTAATCCCTTCCAGCATATTGCAATTTCAAACCAAAATCCCAGCCCCCTAACCTATCTTTTCACCTTTGAAATATCAAAAACAATAATTCCACCTGTACCCTAGCATATTGCAATTTTAAAGCAAAAACCTAACCTAGCCTCATGGAACATTATTAAATATAACTTGAAAAAACCTAACCCATAACCCTTTCACATTCAATATTTTGGATTTTAAAACGAACTCCTAACCCCCTAACCTATCCTTTCACCTTTGAAACAAAAAAAATATAACTCTACCTGGACCCTAGCCCCTTCTAGCATATTGCAATTTTAAAGCAAAAACCTAACCTAGCCACATGAAATATTATTAAATATAACCTAAAAAAACCCAACTCCTATCCCTTTCACATTCAATACTTTGGATTTCAAAGCAAACTCCTAACCCCCTAACCTATCCTTTCACCTTTTAAACAACAAAAAACATAACTCTACCTGGACCACAGCCCCTTCTAGCATATTGCAATTTCAAAGCAAAAACCTAACCTATCCTTATGAAACATTATCAAATATAACCTAAATAAAACCTAACCCTTAACCCTATTTTGTCAATAAATTCAATTTCTACATTGTTGATAAACGATGTGGCAACCTTGCAATGCGTGTAAGAGATAGCGACACCTGCTTTGTTGAATAATACACAAGGATAGCAACACCATTGCAAATCACACACTGCCATTATAACGTGGACCTTACCATAGTTACTCAAAGAATACTTTTGAATAACTATGTGATAGCTGTGACTGTTGCTGGCCGTTACTCTGTATCTGAGACAAAGAGAAACTGCTGAAGGAAACCATGAAGGCTTAAACGCTGTACACACGTACGTTTGCCTCGGGTGAGCATACGTGTATGGGCTTGCATTCGCACGCGTGGACACTGTTCGCTGAGGCATGTGGGCGAACCGGAACCCTGTCGGTATTTTGGCGTGCTCAAAGGCGCCTCGGGCGAGCATTGAATGTACGTGTGGACGCGATTTTGCCATACGGGTGAGGCAAAACGTAAACATTGAAGGCGTCATAACCTAATTCCAATGAATTAGGTTAATGAATGACAAATCAAATTGTGATCCAATAACTAATTGTAAATTGTAGGATTTTTGTAATTTTGTAGGATATGTGGATTGTCAAATATTTAAATAGAAACATGCATGGAATATATAATTTGTATCATGATTAACAAATTTAGAACTGCATAATTTAAGTGAAAAAAGCTTCTCTAAAGGGTTCCTACAAGAAAGTATAGCTCAAATATTATTTTACTGTGGCTATCAAATCATCTTGTGTTTGTTTCATGTTATCAATCAGAGTTGTTAATTGAAATTGTAATCTTCAATATGATATTATACGTTTTAGATAGCTAGGCTATCTATACAGAGATTTATTCAAACTTTGAACTAGTATTCCCTTAAAGGTAAATCTTGAAGCTAATCTTTTGGAGAATCTTGTTTTGTCATGTGTTTGAGCAGAGTTAGTTTTAAATGGGCAGCAATTCAGTATTTGATTCAATTTATTGCTAATTTCCTTAAAGAAGACTGTCAATTTTGTGAGACAGTGTTAAGTGCTTTGATTGGGTCATCAAAACTTCTGGAATTATTGTAGAAATTTTCTTTTTTTGAGATTCAGAATAGATATTGGAAACCAACAAATGAATCGCCTAATGTGAAGAATCTCAAAGTTAGAGCCAATCGTTCTTGTGGAGTTATTGATTCCCTCATGATGATATCATTCTTGTTTAGATAACTAGTTGGATTAGATTCAGTATATTAACAAGATAATGTTTTGACAACCTAATAAAGTTTGAACTGTCAATCTTATGTCATGTAGCAATTTATTTCCTTACTTCAACCTACAATCGTTCAACCCACCAACATCGTTTGTCAAGTTTTATTTTTGATTTTATTATATAAGTCATTGAAATAAAATGATACTGCTGCAATTTGTGATAACTATCTTCAATGATGGAATGACGCCATTGTTGTCATGTGGAAAATCTACATCTACCATGTCTTCGTGTCGTCTGCAAATCAGATAGCTTTTTGAATGCCGAGGCATACGTGGATCGCGTCCACAAGGACGTACAGTGAATGTTGAGGCATATGTACATACGATTGTTCGCGCGAATCTGTACGGACATGTGTACAAGGCTTTAACTCACATTTACGCCACTCAGGCAGGTCGAGAAGAGACTGGACTCTATAGTGAGGTCCACGTTATAATGACAGTATTTGATCAACTTTGGTTTTGCTCTCCTTGTCTATCATTTGACAAAGGCGGTGGTACTATCCTTTTCTAGGTCCACAACGATGACAATTATGTTTTTGACAGTGTGAAAATATAATTAATTAATGCAGAGAATCGGCATTGCTATTCTTCTATCTTCATCCACTGCCATTATAAGGTGGACCACACTATAGTCGAGATCATGTGTTTCCAAATGGTGAGACACTCAGACCAGTCGATTCCAGTCTCCACTATTTGAAAACACATGCTCTCAATAGTTGAGAGTCTCTTCTCGACCTGAGTTGCATGGACTGGGTGGACTTGAATCATAGGACTCTAGTCGAGGATACTCCAGTCTCTCGACCTTATGCCTTTTTTTCTCATTGTAACTACTTCAGTTTCATGCTACTCTACTTTCTAACCATACTTTATTGAGAATATAAGATCTAATTCATCACTTGATACTTGATACTTGAGGTCGTTGCCAATGACTGGGGTTTCCAGATAGGCAGTGTCGGAATTCTCAATAAAAATAACCTACATGGTCATTCACACTGTGGAGGTGCTTGACTCCCAAAAAGAGGTTCACTGTAAAACTCCTGTAGTGAGTAGAGTGGCTTTTCCAGGAGTTTACTTTTCAGAGTGGTATAGAACCAAGAGTTCGGTGTTTCCTGAATTGGTCTAGGAAGGCTGTTAAAAAATCTTATTGCCTGCGAAGGAAAGCTATTGTAATTCCCCGCCAGTCAGCTCCGGGGCACCTCCAGTCTAGTGGCATGTCGCGTATTGTGGCTGTGTATATCACACCTTTTTTGAAACTGCACCAGGTTCTTCTTGATATACATAAGCGAGCACAATACATATTGACTGTACACTGTGAGTATCCCAAGATCCCTAAATAGTGGCCTGCAGTGATCCCTGAAGGCTGAAAATGTCACTATTCTCAGAGCCTTCTTTTGCAGTAGCAGCACATCGTGGACAGCTGGTGCATGACCCCACAGGAGCAATCCATAGATGATATGGCTGTGAAACAGCGAATGATAGGCCATGACAAGACTTCTCTAATCCACCACACATCTCAGCTTACGAAGGAGGTACAGCACTCTGGACAATTTCCTGCATACTTGATTCACATGATGATTCCAGCTCAATCGCTCATCCAACCAGAGTCCTAATAGTTTTACTGGATCCGATACGACTGGCTGTCTTTTCAATGAGCAAACCAAGATGTTTGTTTTATCCTCATTTAATTTGAGCTTGTTGGCAAGAAACCACAACTTAGCTACTTCTAAGAGTCTGGCAGACTCCTCCTTTGCCTGTTCCACAGTGACACCTCTGGCAATCAAGGTGGTGTCGTCCGCAAAAAGCGCTGCCCCCTGACCGCTTGGGAAGTCGTTCATGAGTAATATGAACAACAGAGGGCCCAAAACCGAGCCCTGTGGTACTCCATGCTTAACGCCTCTCAGCCTCTAGCCAGCACCTCTCAGCTGCACCACCTGTTTTCTATTATCCAGATAGGATATCACTGTCTTAAGGACCTTGCCACCCAGACCATATTTCTCCAGCTTT
Source organism: Nilaparvata lugens (assembly GCF_014356525.2). Classification (NCBI taxonomy): domain Eukaryota; kingdom Metazoa; phylum Arthropoda; class Insecta; order Hemiptera; family Delphacidae; genus Nilaparvata; species Nilaparvata lugens. Next base: position 35,462,566 of record NC_052506.1, read on the forward strand.
CCAACCAATATCCCATGAGGTACGCAATCGAAGGCCTTGCTAAGGTCACACAATGTGAGGGCAAGGGATTCACCATCCTCAAAACTTCTCTGAATGTTTTCTGTCAAAGCCAGGAGAGCACTAGTTGTGGATCGTCTGTTTCTAAATCCATGTTGCAATGATGACAGCAGCCCATTCCCCTCAAAAAAGTTGGTCATCTGCATTTTCATCTCTGTCTCGATCACCTTTGAGAAGATAGGCACCATGGAGATTGGCCTGAAGTTTGCTGGATCACTGGTCTCCCCCTTCTTGTGAATTGGCACTGTTCTTGCTGTCTTGAGACAGTCTGGAAACCTTCCTCCCACAAAACAGCTGTTAATGGCTGCAGCCAATGGTTCAGCTATTTGTTTTGCTGTTGCCTTTAGCACAAAGGTTGAAAGTCCATAGATATCCTGAGACCTGGAGTTTTTCAGGTTTGAAACAATTTTGGTCACATGGTCTGCACTCACCAGCTTCCAGTCCATCATCTGCTGTTGCACCTGTCGTACATTATTCATGGGATTTGAGCCACAGTCAGGCAACTCCTGCAGAATGTTTTCTGCCACACTAACAAAGTAATTGTTAAAGTCATCTGGATTGAGAGGTGATTCCATTTGAGGTTTCTTTGGGTGATGGGTATTTATAATGTCCCAGGCTGCTTTGCAGTTATTATCAGCAGACATTATAGTCTCTGACGTGTAGTTTCTTTTTGCCATGCCAACCTGAATCCTATACTCTTTTTTTTTGTTTTTGGTACTGGTTCAACCAGTAGTTTTTATCTTCAGGTGTCGCTGCTGTCTTGTACTTATGATGAAGCAGTACCACTAGGTTCTTCACCTGGGCTAGAGTTTCGTCAAACCATGGCCTATTTGCAGTTTGAGTTCCTCTTCTGTTGTTTCTCGAAACCTTTCTCATGGTCTTTGGGAATACTGTGTTGAAGACATTAACATAACCAGCCAACAGGATATCCAACATGTATTCTTGCTTTGTGAGTCCAAAAACCTCCGTCCAGTTGATGCCCTCAAGCTTCCTGCAAAGAATGGGAATTCTTTCTTCTCTCACCACAATGGAGTAGCTGATGTAGTTGCCCTTCCACGGTTCCTGAGTTTGTTCAGTCTTATGTAAACTTGCTTGAAGAACAACAGCGCTATGATCAGATATGAAGGGATCAACCACTCTGGTAGTATACTCCCAGGAGTTCAAGTTGGTTATCACAGTGTCCAGACAAGCATCACCCCTCGTGGGACAAAGACTTCCAACAAATAGATTGTGACTTCGTAATAGGTTGACAAAGATATCTCTCTCCTTGGATGGAATTTCAAGGTGTACATTGAAGTCACCACCAATGATTATTCTGTCTTGCTGCCTGCTCACTAATCACTGCCTGCTCACTAATTTGCATGTAACAAATTTTATGATAATCATTATGAATATATTGTCTTATCTTATTCTTGTCTTATCTAAAATGATAAAACATCACTTTCATGATACATAACCTCACTTTCATTAAAAATGCATGGTACTAAGCAACTCAAGTTGAGGCTTGACCAAGATGTCAAGTTGAGTGGACGCGATCCACGTATGCCTCGGCATTCAAAAAGCTATCTGATTTGCAGACGACACAAAGACATGGTCCAAGTAGATTTTCCACAACATGGCGTCATTCCATCATTGAAGATAGTTATCACAAATTGCAGCAGTATCATTTTATTTCAATGACTTTTATCATAAAATCAAAAATAAAACTTGACAAACAATGTTGGTGGGATGAACGATTGTAGGTTTAAGTAAGGAAATAAATTGCTACATGACATAAGATTGACAATTCAAACTTTAAAAGGTTGTCAAAACATTATCTCGTTAATATACTGAATCTAATTCAACTAGTTATCTAAACAAAAAATGATATCATCATGAGGGAAGCAATAACTCCCCAAGAACGATTGGCTCTAACTTTGAGACTCTTGGCATTAAGCGATTCATTTGTTGGTTTCCAATATCTATTCTGAATCTCAAAAAAAGAAAATTTCTACAATAATTCCAGAAGTTTTGATGACCTAATCAAAGCACTTAACACTGTCTCACAAAATTGACAGTCTTCTTTAAGGAAATTAGCCATAAATTGAATCAAATACTAAATTGCTTCCCATTTTAAACTAACTCTGCTCATACACATGACAAAACAAGATTCTCCAAAAGATTAGCTTCAAGATTTACCTTCAAGGGAATACTAGTTCAAAGTTTGAATAAATCTCTCTATAGATAGCCTAGCTATCTAAAACGTATAATATCATATTGAAGATTACAATTTCAATTAACAACACTGATTGATAACATGAAACAAACACAAGATGATTTGATAGCCACAGTAAAATAATATTTGAGCTATACTTTCTTGTAGGAACCCTTTAGAGAAGCTTTTTTCACTTGAATTATGCAGTTCTAAATTTGTTAATCATGATACAAATTATATACTCCATGCATGTTTCTATTTAAATATTTGACAATCCACATATCCTACAAAATTACAAAAATCCTACAATTTACAATTAGTTATTGGATCACAATTTGATTTGTCATTCATTAACCTAATTCATTGGAATTAGGTTATGACGCCTTCAATGTTTACGTTTTGCCTCACCTATATGGCAAAATCGCGTCCACACGTACATTCAATGCTCGCCCGAGGCGCCTTTGAGCACGCCAAAATACCGACAGGGTTCCGGTTCGCCCACATGCCTCAGCGAACAGTGTCCAGACGTGCGAATGCAAGCCCATACACGTATGCTCACCCGAGGCACACACGTGTACACACGTACGTGTAGGATTTTTGTAATTTTATAGGATATGTGGATTGTCAAATATCTAAATAGAAACATGCATGGAATATATAATTTGTATCATGATTAACAAATTTAGAACTGCATAATTTAAGTGAAAAAAGCTTCTCTAAAGGGTTTCTAAGTAGTGGAATAACACCGGTTTTAGCAACCAATAGGAGCTCAGGAAGGCAGAGCTTAAATTTTCTGTGCTCCATACGGAAGAACTTCCCCCCACCATAGCTCTCCATTTTGTAAGAAACTGGTTGGCTCCACCTTGTTCTCCTTCATTCCCACTATACCTGTTTCCTCTCTTCAGCATCTAAGACCCCGCCCGCCATGCAAAAAGATCTTTCAGCATTTAACTTTATCAGCTCTGCTGATCTGCTTGGCTTTATCATGCATACAATATTACTCTAAGCTTGTCATTCTAATGTTACGGTCTATTATAGCCATCATATCTGCTCATTAACCTTCTTTGTTCTTCTGTAATAAAATCTTTGTCATTATAACTATTTGACGGTTGAGAAAGACCTATCTGTCGATAAAATTCACCTAAAATATGCTCTTCATGTAAGCCTCTATCTTGATAATCTTTCCAATTAAATGTTCTTGAAACTAGCAAACATTTTCCTATAATATAATATGCAAACCTAATTAAAGTATCATTTAGATATGATTCAAAGATTTCATCTTCAAACAAATAATCAGAAATACTTCCTTTTAATACCTGTATGGCAGTATTAATATTGCCTAAGGTTGCTAAACCTGCTTTGTCAATGAAGAACTGTTTTTTTGTTAGGTAGTCTTTGTTATTTAATTCGTTATTAATACTCGCTAATAATCCCTCTTTCTCTTTCAACCATTGTTCATTTGAAACATAAGTTGCATCAATCACTGATACAGCTGTGTTCAAATCGCTTAATGTTGGTAAATTGGCTTTCTCAATGAAAAATTCTTTCTTGGAGAGAAAATCCCTATTATTTAATTCATCATCAATACTTGCTAATAATCCCTCCTTCTCTTTTAACCATTGTTCATTTGAAACATAAGTTGCATCAACCACTGATACAGCTGTGTTCAAATCGCTTAATGTTGGTAAATTGGCTTTCTCAATGAAAAATTCTTTCTTGGAGAGAAAATCCCTATTATTTAATTCATCATCAATACTTGCTAATAATCCCTCCTTCTCTTTTAACCATTGTTCATTTGAAACATAAGTTGCATCAACCACTGATACAGCTGTGTTCAAATCACTTAATGTTGGTAAATTTGCTTTCTCAATGAAAAATTCTTTCTTGGACAGACAATCTTTGTTATCCCGCTCATCAATCAAACTTTTTATGGAATTTTGAAATTCTAATCTAAGTGCTTCAATTTTCTTATCTATAATATTTATGTTAAAATTGCTTGTGAAAACCTTGGTTGTTTTTGCTATCGGATTATTAATCCTTCCAAATTTGTCAATGCTCATTCTAAAACTAGTCAAGTTTTTTCTAAGACTAAAGAATGTATCCTTGCTCTTCAAGCTCTTCTAGTATACTGGAAATTTCTGCTTCATGAGAATCGTGACCTGTATGTGTAGAGTTAATTAATACCTCTAACCTTGAAACTAGCTCATTAACATTATCCCAATAAATATAAGTACGATCAGGCATTACGTTTTTTACAAATGAAAGTCCTTTACCTATTGCAGCATGTGTACCTCTTTTACTCTTTCTTTGTTCTAAAAATAATTTTTGAATCAACTTTGATTTAATACTATCAGTTTTCTTGAGATTTCCACGATTATCAAGATGAATATTTGTTGCAAGTAATATTTTTTTGTAGTTTCTGAAATCTGTAATTGTTATCATACTTACATTCGGTTTTGATTTAAAAAGTAATTCTAATAATCCTCTACTTAATTTAATTCTCAACTGTATTGTTTCTCCGATTATAATATGATCATAATCCCATCTTACTGATATTTTCTTACCCAAATAAAACGAATTTGTATTTTTGTTAAATTGAAGACCAAATGCTATAGATTTACGATTTAATCTATGAAAATCCTCTAAATATTTTTTTAGCATATCAGCAATAGATGAAAACCTTTTCCCAACATACATACTTTCATTAATAATTTCTGCATGCTATTATCAAAATTTGATTCATCTCCGCTTTCCTCCTCTTCTTCTTCAATATCTTCCTCCCCCTCCTCCACCACATCTTGTTCATCAATTGTTTCATCCTTCAGTTGTTCTCCACCATCATCAGGCTTATTTTCTTCCGAAATACTATCAGAATCATCAGATGAGAGTTTTATAATATCTGCATCATCATAATAATCTCTATGTCTTTCATCTTGTATTTGATTTTGTATTTGTAAGTTTGACTGTTTGATATCTTCAAGTGGTGAAATAATTGGTGCATATTGACTTTTTAAAGTCTTAGCCTTTTCTGACTGTAAACCTTTTAAATTATTATATTTTTGAATTACCATATTGAACTTCTTAGTTCTTGAATTTTATTTTCTAAAATATCTGTACTTACCCTTTTTCCAGATGCTTTTCTCTTCTTCTTGCTAATTTGTCTTCTCCTCTTTCTTAAACCTGAAATTCTCGTTTCCCTAGCTATTTTTAAACCTGCCAACTGCTTTCTAGCATTCATCGTATCACCCTTATGAAGGTTCGGCATAAACTAAACTATTATTCTAAAGAAATTAATAAAACTATATATCTGTTATAAATTTATCGAGATTTTCTCGGTATTTTCCCTCATTTTTCTTACTATCTGTAAATATTGATACAAAGTTATGCTCGTTTTTACTCCAAATGTTTTTGCACATATATCTGAACTTGTCATATGACATGTCAATTTCAACAAAATCACAATGTATAAGCCTTAAATTTAATGGATCCATTTTGAAAATTATTAGTACATTTGCATTATCACGTAGCAATTGTTTTGGTGTGGCAGAATAACTTTGAATAAATACATACATCTTACTCCAATTGGTCTTCCCATTGAAAAGTATGCTTTTATTATTGTTGGACTTGAGGTTTGCAAATCATCGAAAATCACCAGACTATCTCTTGGAATAGTTGATGGATGTGGAATTTTATTTGCATCAGATGATTTGAAAAACTTGACATGTTTCAAATTGGAAAATACTTTATCCATAAACTTATATTTATCCTGATTTAAACTTTTGCTAAATAAATATAGATTTGAAAAGGCAATTCCCTGACCTCCAAAAACAAGATTCATTACAATGTTTGTTTTTCCACAGCCTGATTTTCCTGCAATCACGCATCATACATTTTCTGGGAATAAAATACCATGTTTACTTATAACCTTTTTTTGTTCAGGCATTGATTTTATTATCAGCTCATTAAAGTCGATAATTGGAAGAGTAGCTTTTATGTCTCTTCTTTTCATTATTATAGATGCTTTTTCTTTCATTTCCAAGAACTAACTAACTAGATGTATAGGTAACACAATGAAGTAAGACAATAAGCACAACTAACACTCTGCACCTTTTATTTGTACTAAATGTGTAAATAAAGTATTCAAAATATAGTCAATGTCCATTAAATAAGGTCTTCTAGATTCAAACAATTGTACGCAATCAACTCTATTTCTAGTAGATATTGATAAGATTTTTTCATTTTAATCTCGTTAATTAATAATTTACATGGAAGACATTTGTTACATATGCTAGTACAATTATTCTTATTAAAACTTAATAATAATTCTAATCGTTCTCTAATTAGTTTGTCCATTTTAAAACTTATATAAATTCGCCTGCAAGGCGCACATTCTCAAAGTTTCATACAAAAATGAATCTTTATCAATATCTGACCTAGCTCTATCATCTACAAAATTTTTTAATTGAATATGCAAGTAAGCTATGGCGTTACAATAGCAACGCTCAGGAACTTCATTTAACAGAGCTCTAGTATGACGTTCTTTAATATTTTCTGTTAAAATATAGCATACACTCAGATGTATAGGATTATAAGTAAATGATCTTCCAGCATCTAAAAAAAACAAAAATTCGCTTTGTGTCAGACCTTCTTGTCCGTATCTATTTAATGTGCTAACAATATATTCAATTAGATCATAAAAACAACAACGATACTTCTCATTAATTCTACTAAAGAAATAATCCTTATCAACTAAACAATTAGTATCCATATTTGATCTGAAAAATTGAAAAATTGTTTTATTAATCTATGTATATGCAAAGTATAAAATATTTTCTATTCCTGTTCTAAACCGGATTCATCGCCACAATCTGACAATAAATCCCAACATATGTTGGAATATTCATCATCTGTTAGACAAGGATTACTCTTCTTAACAGCTTCTTTGATTGCACGTATCGATTTTGTAAGTTTTGCACAATTACAAGACCAAGAATCGGGATATCATAATGTTTGCCTTTTTTATCTTTTTTGCCATGTCTTTTGCTAACTTACGTCCGGAACATCTTGATAGATGTTTATAATCTTTACTATACCAAGCTCCTAATTTTTCATAGTCTCTTACAAATGTTATATACTCTAAGTAGTTAATTCCAAATGTGATAAATCATTTAAAAGTTTCATATGCGACTCTAAAAGTTCTGTGAGTTCACATTTATAGCTTGCTACTGGCGCCATTCCATCAACAAGGACAGACCTATTTGAATATTTTCTTAAATGAGTCCAATGTCTATCAATAATATTATCAAATATTATTTTCGTTAAAAAATATGGTTAACTTTGTGAATTTGCCTTCATCTCCTGTAGTCATATCTGAAAATATGAGATTTATCTTAAAGATTTGCTTTCTCACCACATGATATTAATAAAGTTATAATAATTTGATTAGTCATGTAACTTGGAAGACGAACATCAACTTCCCTAACACAACTATCAATATAATTCAATTTTTCGGTCAGATGTTCGCAGTAACAAGTTTCATAATCATTTTCAAAGTTTTTAAAGCATATTGACAAATGTCTATAAGTTTTATTGTAAATTGCTATTCTATTTTTATAATCACAGATAAAATAAACATATTCTGCAAATGATAAATTAGCGTAATAGCGTAATAATTCCTGTATAGCTGTTTTCATTACTAATTTGTATTCATAAAGCTTTTTCTTATTGTCTGAGAATATAAATCTAATTTTTATCTTTTGCATATGCATATCTAACTAATACTATTTTTAGTCGGTCAATAAATCTTTCTTATTTATCCAGGAAGGAGCACTAAATCCTAGCCATTTAACTAAAAGATTATTACCGCTTTCCTTCAAAATTTTCTCAACAAGATATACTTCTCTTTCATTTTTGTTTAGACAAGTCTTTTTCAATTCATACTCATAAAATCTTCCTAAAATTAATTTACTATTCAAATCTTCCAGTTGATAAGTGATAGGTATTGTAGGAAATACAGAAATAATCCTTAAAAGTTCTGGAGTCCAATTGAAATTATATGATTTGTCAAAAATGTTCTTATATTTGCTTATATGTACAATATCGTCTATTTTAAATTTCGGTTTAATTTTTCTAGTCTTTATATTGCGCAATTTCTTTCTATTTAACTCGGCAAGAATTTGTTTTTTATGTTTCTTTTTTACTTCAGCTGGTTTCATTTTAATTGTTGTATGATAAGTGTTATTATATTGACGAACAATACTATCTATACAATCTATCCAACGATTACTTGATGTAGCAGTAAAATGTTTGAAAAGTCTCGATTTTAGAGTACGATTAAAACGTTCGACTATACTTGCCTTGAGTTCTGAATATACAAAATAATGTTTTATATTATATTTTTCTAATAGGCTACTCACTTTATTATTAAAAAATTCACTACCCTGATCTGTCTGAAATAGTTTTATTTTCAGATTCTTATTTAATATAAGTTTTAATGCATTCGCTACCTCGCTCGCTGTTTTCGTCTTTAATTTTATTGCATAGGCATATTTGGTGAAACAGTTTATTGCTGTCAGTAAATATTTATAACCGCTGTTAAATTTAGATAATGATTGTAGATCAACAAGATCGGCTTGAATTAAATCGTTTATACCCTTTAGTGTGTATGACCACCTTTTAAATTTTTGTCTTGCTAAACTGTGTAATTCATCTGCTAATTTTTCACGTACCGTGGAGGTCATTTTAAAAACTATACACATCTGTCTAAACACAGCTGTATACTGACTGATTAACTCTCATATTTGCGAATGCAAGTTGACAGTAAATCACTACATTGTAAGCTATACGTTTAAAGGTCGACAACACTTGAAATTGATTGCTACTAAAAAAGAAATCAGGTACCGCTGGCATACAGCTCATTCCCTATTTCAACAATTTCTTCAATAAATTTTTCAATTATCGGTTCACCTACATAGCTTGCTCTGCACAATACAGGGCCTAGATGAATTTCTCCTTCTTGATTCAATACTATATAACTATAGCTGCAAGCAGTATGTTTGCTGGTTTTATGTGTGTAAGACCTATTCTCTAAATCATCACAGTCATCATCATCATCGCTCTCAGTATGTTCAGCATTATTAACAGGGACAATAAAACTTTCGAAATCAGCATTTATAACATATTTAAATTTTAATGTAGCTGTATAATTTGTAAACTTAATAATCGAGTCTGGGCTGTTCTTTTCCGGTAAACTAGTCTGCTGTTCACCGAATTTTGAGCAAATTCTAATATGTATCTCTAAATTTTTTTTCCATTAGGTCTCTTAGTGAATCGGTGAAAACAAAATGGACATACAAGATGTGCATGTTCGGATTTATCCAGTGAGGCCAACAATCGTGATAAACCGTTTTTTCCTTTAGTTGTATTAATTAAACAGTAATGTGCCTGTTTTACATTTTCCTTATTTATTAGCAAGAGTAAGCTAATTTGATGCTCACGTTCTCTGTATATTGAAATTCTATAGGGGAAAAATTGTTTAGTCTTAATACAATATGCTATAACACTGACTGAAATGTTTTGGTTTAATGCTTCAAACTTTTTTATATAGCGAAATTCGACTGGAAATTTAATTCCACGAGTATTTAAATTATTCTCATAATTTTTAAGATATTCAACTTGCATTCTACATTTTCCATAATTAAAATATGCTAAAATACTCCATAAAAAACATTTACCATCATTAGGATTTTTAATATTAATAACTGCTCTTTTATTTATTATCTCTTTTGGGGTTTTTATATAGCTAGAATTTGAGCCGTATAACGGTTGAAATCGTAAAAAATTAATATCAAGTGATTTAATTCTTGAAACTACCCAACCTGAACCGTGAGATACGTATTTATCTAGTGAATTATGAATTTTATCACATGCACGTATAAATTGCGACTCTAAATCTTCGTCATTAGCATGGATGTTAACAATATTTTGAGATGTGCTATGAAATACAGCATCTGTTTTTAGTTGTTGATCATTATCTTCGTTATTTACTATAAGTTTTATTAATTCTACTTTTAGAGCGAGAAACCAACGAATATTACCGAAAAACCTTACTGAACCTAGTTTTAATATTTTAAAAATTGTATTCTTTAAATGATTCAACAAAAAGGTAGTATCTACATACCTATCATTAAAATTAAGCTTATTACATATAACCTGCGAATTTAAAGCACTAGTTTTTTCCAATGAATAATTGATACTGGTCATGATGACTCACCAAAATAGCTAGCTAAAAATAAGATTGAACGTTGTCTAGACGATTGTCGCACGCGCACAGGTTGCCGACTTCGTCTGTTGAAATGCAGCTTCTCTCTGGTCGGTAGACTGCTGAAATTTTTGCACGTGTGGCAGCTTGATGTAATGCAGCTTCTCTCTCACTGGACAGCAGACTATCGGTTTTCTGTGCAGCGCCGCTACTCGTGATGTCTGCTTTCTTCTCTCTATAATGCAGCTTCTGCAAGGATGACTGTTGATAATACGTCTTTCGACCTCTTCAATAATAAATTCAAAAAATTCTACTGATGGTGTTATTGCTGTTTTCGCCTCGGCTATCTGGAAAGGAATGAACTGCAGAGTGAATTTTCAGCTTGAACACAGTTCAATTTCCACCACCATCAGCCAGATTTAACGAGATTGAAACGAAAGCTGTACTCTCAGACCTCTCTCAAAACAAGGATAATGCCATATCTATTTTATTCTGTCTGACGTATAGGCAAGACTCTTGTAATACTTTGGGATAGCAGGATAGGAGCCAAATACGGTTTGGTACTGGCCTTGATTTTTTCTGTGGGAACATGACCTTTTTGAAGGTTGAAAGTTTTGAAAGTTGAATCCCACCACAGCTAAGTCTGTGTGGAGGTGAGGAAAAATACTGTAATTTTTCAGTATATAAGCTGTGAAAAATTCAAACAGAATCATCCAGTCTGATCAATCAGCTAACAACACTTCCGAATCAACTCATCTATAAGAAGAAGAAGATGTCGTCCTTTGTCAACGCTCCCGCCGCCGACTTAACTACAGCTCAAGCTACATCATCAAGACCAACAACAGCTCAAGCTGTAGGCATCAGCACTCAAGCTGTAAGTTCTATTATTTTTCAAATTCAAATTTATTCCACAAAAACGTATACAATACAAAATCGAAATACAAGTTCTCTAAATTTATTTACACTAAATATAGTAGAAGATAAAACCAGTTCACTCTTGTACAGTCACTTATTAAATGTTTAATTTTCAACTTGAATCAAATGTTATGTAAATTGTTGTTCACACTATATTTTTCTTGCAGAGAACATATGCTGCCGTCTGTGGAGGGGGGCTTACAGCACCGACATACAGCCAGCCAGCCGTGATGGCAGCAGCTAGCTGGAACCCGTACTCTATGTGGGGGCCACCCCCACCGTGGTACACTACTGCCTACCCTGGGCTTGGACAGCAGCAGCAGCAGGCTCCAATGCAAGCTCCCCCGCCTCCATCAGCAGAGCTGTTGGCAGCGTTAGCAGCTACCACCCCCATAGGCGCCGCCGAAGCTGCTACCACCCCCGCTGAAGCTGCTACCACCCCCATAGGCGCCGCCGAAGCTGCTACCACCCCCATAGGCGCCGCCGAAGCTGCTACCACCCCCATAGGCGCCGCCGAAGCTGCTACCACCCCCGCCGAAGCTGCTACCACCCCCATAGGCGCCGCCGAAGCTGGCCCCTCGCAAGCTTCATCTGACGATGTGAAGATCATAGAGGAGAGCGATGAAACCAATTTCATCGAAGCTACTCCTCCGACTCGTGAGTTGGTCAAACGATCACCTTCGTGCAAATGGACGAAAGTGGAGAAAAAGAAGAAGAAGATGTCTGTAAAGCTGTTCTCTTCTTCTGAGTCAGAGGGCGACTCCTCGGCAGTACCGCTGCTAGCTGCTACATCATCAAGACCAACAACAGCTCAAGCTACATCATCAAGACCAACAACAGCTCAAGGCAGCAGGACAACACAAGGCAGAGGATCGGCAAGCATGACGGCACCGTCTAACTCATGCGCGCCCCCACCAACAAGCTCCTCAAAATTGTTTAATATTAACCGTTTTAACTTTGTGAATGAAACTACACGAGTGTCGGAGCTATTAGACAATTTTGAGTATCGTGTGGTGAGGGCGCGCATCGATTCTACACAAGAATCGTGCGGGGACAAGAAGTACAAGCCTGCTCGACAACCATGAAATTACGTCAGATAGAGCGATGATGTAATTTCAGTCTGCATATTGTTTAGGTAAGAAGAAGTTAATGATCTTCTTACCGTTCTCCAAGTTTTAATAAATAATTATTTTGTTCAAATAATAAATGAATAAAATGTTATTGAATATAGAAAATTTGTCATTCTACTCACCTTGTTCTACAAATGTTGAAAATGAGGATGATGACTGTGATGATAATTCTTGCTAAAACACTTTCTGCTCTTCTTCAGCAAACTGAGTGCTATTCTAGCTTACACTCGTATTTATACTTACTGCAGTCAATAAAAAAGGAAAAAACTTATAGCTATCTGTGACGTAACTGTTTTATGGTTAGACTAGTACATGTTTGAACATGTTTAAGTCAGGTTGTTGAACTTTTCACAAGTCAGTGTGAGATGAGCAATTGTAGAGTGAGCAGGATGTTACTCAACAAAGAAGAAGCTGATGAAAATGAAAAAAACTTTGACAGATTAGATGATTCGAAAATTAGTTGTATAAACTCAATTAATTTATTGAAATCATTTTGTATTATCACTGTTATGCTATATTGGATTGCAATTTTACTGCTTTTATATGCAAATTATACTAAAAGTTGCAGATGCAATTCAACTAATTTAACGAATATTCATCAGTTCAATATAACTTTACAATCGAATAATTCAAATGATATAATTGACAGAGATAATATTGAGTCAGATTTGTTTTCAAAATACTTGAGCGATTTAGAACGAACAAGAAACAGTACATTGTTCTATTTAAAATCATGCATTATAGATGCAATAGGTATTAATAAAATACCTAAATTATTTGTGTATCAGCTTGAAAATTGGTATGCAACTCTGCTAGACCCATATAAGGATGTCTGCACTTTTTACAAAAATTATAATGTAATAAATAATTGTATAAGCCCTCAGTTTGATATTATTGGTAATAACATTTTACTTCTTATTAATAAAACAATACAGTTATGTCCCTCTATCTAGCCTTATAGGTGAATGCAAATGCTGTATTCAATTAGTATACTGCAAACTGTGCTGGCGTTAAGATGGTTAAAGTTTTACATAGTAGAAAAAATACTAGTTTAAATACTAAAACACAATCAAAGTTGAAAAAGTCGAAAAAATTTGATTTAAGAGGTATTGTTGGAAGTGGACTTTTTTCAAAACTTAAAGACATTGCTTCTACTATAATTAATAAGTCGATTGGAGCTCTTCCTCTGGAGCTACACCTCCCGGCAGGTATTAGCCGAACTGGGCAATTAAAATTTTACAATTACTGTGGCCCAGGAACCGACCTTGAAAAAAGGTTAAAAAATAAGGTTGAGCCTATAAATCAGCTTGACTTAGCGTGCCAAGGGCACGACGTGACCTATAGTAGAACAAACGATAACAAAGAAATAGGAAAAGCAGATCGTCTTCTAGCTGATAAAGCTTGGAAAATATTTAAAGATCCTAAGACACCTCTTGGTGAGAAAGCTCTTAGTTATTTAGTTAATCTTGCAATGAAAACTAAAGCTGCAATTAGTGGGTCGGGGCATAGAGGGAGGAGCAGTATAAGGAGCAGAAAGACAAGGAGAACCAAAGCTAGGAATCATACTGTTAGTAGCAATGCTAAATCAATAAGTGATTTAATTCGTCATAATGCTATTAGAGAATTGAAGAATCATGTTAAGGGGAGAGGATATTATTTGAGACCATACCCAAGATATGCGGGTAGTGGGAGGAATTTGAATAAAGCAATATCACATATACCGCCAGGTGCATTTGGACTAGTAAGTAAGTCTATGAGAAAAACATCTCTACCATTGACAAGAAAAAAGAGGAAAAAAGGGAGGAAGAAAACTACGAAATCAAATAAAAAATGAATAATATAAATTTGGATAGACCATTGACTAATTTCGATCTGAAGAAATTGTCGAAAATTATGAAAATATCATTGCGCGGTATTTATATGCTGGATAATCTTCCTAGCAAAAACTTACCCAGTGAAATGGCTATTGTAAATTTAGACAAAACTAGCGGTAGCGGGACGCATTGGGTTGCATATCATAAGATAGATAAAAATGTATTCTATTTCGATCCTATTGGTAATCTTCAACCACCAAGAAAACTGGTAAGCTATTGGAACAAGGAAAGACATATAAATATTTATTATAACATTGATCAGGTACAACCACATAATTCGATTATTTGCGGACATCTATGTTTACTGTTTTTGTGTAATCAGTTATAAACGTTAAGTGCTAGGAGTAAGATCGAAATGGTGGTAATAACACTTTCCTCAAATACAAGTGAATTGCATGAGACGTTATCGGAAATATTAGAACTTCCTGGTGATAGAGCATATGAGATTGGACTGATAAACTTATGGACATTTAATTCAATTCCAAACATAATTAAAGGAGAAAATTCAAGCTTTAAGTATGATGATAATCTAATAAAACTTGATACAGGATCATATGAAATTGATAACATTATAGAAGCAATAAAACGAAAATTAAATATATCAGAACAGTCAGAAGAATTACAAATTAAAGGTAATAATAATACATTACAAACAGAAATTTATGCAAACAAGCCGATTGATTTAACACAAGTCGATTCTATTGCTCCTATTTTAGGATTTAATAAGTCAATTTTAAAACCATATGTGTGGCATTATTCCACAAACCCTGTTTCTATTTCAAATGTAACCTCAATTATTGTTAGCTGTAACTTAGCATCTAATACATATGCTAATGGAAAAGAAACTCATACTATATATGAATTTCTTCCAAAGGTACCGCCAGGATACTTAATAAATGAAACCCCAAATCCGATAATATATGTAAGCTTAAACACAAATAAGTTTCAAACCATTATTGTCAAGGTGACAGACCAGAAAGGTAGTTTATTAGACTTTAGAGGAGATCGAATAACAGTAAGAATACATATACGAGAAAAAAAGTAAAAATGGGCTATATAATTTTCAACTCAAGATCAATAGTTTCTTCACACAGTAATAGCAATGATGGTTTTCATAAAAGCGGTTTGAGAAAAAAACCGCAACAACATAAATTGAAAAAAACTAGTAACAAATGGAAGCATAGAAACAAATCAAATAGATTGAGCAACAGTATGAAAACAATCAGTAAGAGTTCACACTCTGAGCCGTTAACATCAAAGAACGCGAAAATTCTGGAAAAATTAGGATTTCGAGTCAACTATAATTATGTCGGCGGCAGTAAGCGAAATATTAGATATAGAACGTGAAATACGTTATTACAATGATATTACAAATTTTGAATATCATTCACATGGGCCTTATGCAAACCAAAAGTTGGAACATAGTGATGAGATAAGAATACCGATAAATTCCCAAGACGTTTATTCACTTCCATGTCGATCATTTATAATTATTGAAGGAGAAGTTGTGTGTAAAAAGTCGGTGACAAATGACAAAGGAGAGACTAGCATACAAAATGCTACCTACACGTTAATAAGTAATGCGATCGGTTATTTATTTGATGAAATTAGATATGAATTAGCTGGAATACCAGTGGCAAAATCTCGATTAGTAGGAATTACTTCAACTATAAAATCATTGTTATTGAAAAATTTATTTGAGAAAAACATGTACCATCTGGCCGGATTCGATAGAACTGGCTATACATTAGCTAATAATAAATTCTCATTCTGTATACCTCTAAAATTACTACTTCCATTTTTTGAAGATTTTAAACATGTAATATTAAACGTGAAGCAAGAACTTGTACTTTTAAGATCATCTTCAGATTTAAATTCTATTCAATCAGCAGATGCAGGATCTGTAAATATAACATTGAATAAGTTGATATGGAAAATTCCCTATATTCAGTTAGAAACTCATGTAAGACTTAAATTTTTAAGAATATTAGATACAGACAGACCCCTAAAGATTGCGTTTCGTAAGTGGGAAACACATGAGTATCCACTTTTACCAAGAACAAAGGTACATAGTTGGACAATAAAAACCGCGGCACATTCAGACATTCCAAAATATGTTATTTTAGCGTTTCAAACAAATAGAAAGTTATTAGCTTCAGCTGATATGTCTAAATTTGATTTTTGTGATTTTCATAATTTACGTGTTTTCATTAATAATCATTATTACCCATATGATTCTTTACAAGGGAGGAGAGAGTTAATGTATAAATTTTTCATAGACTTTGCAGGGAGCTATCATAACTTACCACTAAATTTAGAAAATGGGAATGAAATCAGTTATGACACTTACAAGAAGGATACTCCCATAATAGTTATAGACTGTTCACACCAGTCAGAACATTTAAAATTATCAGCAGATATTAGATTAGAAATTGAGTTTGATAAAGAAGTACCGGATTCTACTTCAGCATTCTGCATTCTTGTAAGCGATAATTTAGTCGAGTACAAACCGCTAACGTCAATTGTACGAGAGATTCAATAGTTCGTCGATAGAGTGCGCACATACGTAGAATTTCAATATAAATAGTAGGGTTAGCTTTTGTCTGCTTCAGTTGACTGTAAGCTGTTGTCATGTGTGCTTCAATGTTGAGTTCAACAAAGATGTGCAACTCTTTAAACAAGACTTCTAGAAAGCTGTTCAAATTGGAAGAAGATGAAGACGAGGAAAACAACTATAACTATACCAATCAAGGTTTTGAGGAAGATATCTACGATAAACTTTCGTCTCACTACAATACTTCGGATGGAATAATTGATCATGGAACATGTCATTCAAAATCGCCTCCAAAATTTCATTCTCGTGGAGTGCAGTGTAATTTAGATAGGGAAGAAGAAGAATTAGCAAGTGCACAAGTGAAAAGAGAAAACGGTGAAAATCTGGAAGATAACATCGAAGTGTTGAAATCTACTAAAACAGGATTTGATATGAAGAACGGTGAAAACATAGGTGAGTCAGACAGTACTTCATCTTGGTGTGTAGTTGAATTTCATGGCTATAAATCTTATTCTGATTCTAAGTTTTATATCAAAGAATTTGCTCTTGTAGATGCACGTCAAACTTATGTGCTATATCATTTTAAACCACCGTTTCCTAAATCTGATTTACCTTGGAAAAGTTATCGTGATGTGTGTTGGCTAGAATTTTATCATCATAAGATAAAATGGGAAATGGGAGATACAATTTATTCTGATGAGATTATTCAAGCTTGTATGCAGAATTATCAGAAAGTTTTCACAAAAGGAAGAGAAAAGGCAGATTTCTTAAAGAAATTTCATAATAATGTTGAAGTAATACCAGACGATTTTATTAAACCTGACTATAATAAATTTAATGTGAGCTGGTGTAAAGATGTATGTAAAATACACAGATCAATTACCGAGGGCAGGTGTGCACTCTATAGCGCAAACCACTATCTTACAGAACTGCTTGTGAAAACTGAATCAACGTTTCAACATCAAATCGATTTTAAATGTGAAAATGAAAGAATGAAATCAATGAAAAATTGTCCGTTTTATACTAATGATAAAAAGAAACGGTATGCAAGACAAGGCTTTTTTTATAATGGAAGTGAAGTTGTATGTGTTTATTGTGGATATCAATTATTCATGCATAAAGCGCGTATTTGCAATCTAAACAGTACTACCAACCCTATAAATTTTTCAGTTTTAGTTCCACTCATATAAAAAGAGATGCAGGTAAAAGTTGATTTTAGTATGTGTTAAAAGCAGGTGAAGGAAGAATGGATCCAAAACAGTGGTTAACGGCTGATGCTGACTTAGAGAAAAAATTATGTGATTATTTGGAATGGTA
Organism: Nilaparvata lugens; assembly: GCF_014356525.2. Taxonomy (NCBI): domain Eukaryota; kingdom Metazoa; phylum Arthropoda; class Insecta; order Hemiptera; family Delphacidae; genus Nilaparvata; species Nilaparvata lugens. Next base: position 35,480,867 of record NC_052506.1, read on the forward strand.
TGAAGTATGTGAACAATCAATTGTGAAAGCTAGAGCAAAAAATCGTGATACAAGTCTGCTTGAAAATATAAAATCAATTTTTCTAACAACAGTAAATTTAAACGATATTAGTGAATATTTAACCTATTACAGACCTTTCAAATTAAATGTGAATAAACTTATACAATTGGAAAATGAAATATTACAACAGCATATGACGTCATTGTCAGAAACCAGTTAGAGTTCATCGACTTTTTTGCCGACATGTAGAAACATGTTCCTGTGCTTGAACTGTGGGGGGAAGAGAGCTAAATTTAGTATAGACTCTAAGTGTATAAAAATTTTAATCATTCTGTATTCTACATTACGTGTGTAAGGACGTGTTTTTCGACTATGCAAGAGTTTCAAGATTTTGATTTGAAAAAATTCAATCAATCAGCACGTGAGGAAATTCCGATTGTGCAAATTAAGGACTTAAAAGCAGACTATAGTTATAAAATAGAAAAAGCGAGATTGGTGCGAACTCAGTGTGGACTTCGAATTGTTTTGAAAATCTACAATGTTGACAAGAAAAGCGGCGCCTATTCTTTCTATGATGTTTATCTACCTGAAAAGTTTCTCTCATCAATAAATATTAACACATTGGACAGTTTTAACAGTAAAAAATATATAATGAGATGTGAACATCGCGAGGATAAACCATCTTTAATTCATTTGGAAAAAGCTAAATAAAAAAAATTGATAGATCTAATTTCTGCAGTATTGAGTTAACTATGAGCAGACTAGCAGGAATAGAAGCAACAAAGAAAGGGATTAATTATTGGTGATACACTGATATTGATGTTGTCTGAACAATGCTGAAAGATCATACAAGTGAGTAGGTCTGTCTATAGCTGAATGAAAATTGATACTTCTATATTCTATTGATATGAAAATATTGATTATAATATAGATACAATATCAATATTTTAGTTATAGATGGAGATGAGGCACTATAACCTCAACGCCTGGGCTTTTTACTGCACATATGCTAATGAATATAAGTTTAATGAATATAATTTTTTAAACTTGTATTCGTTTTCATTCAATAGTCAGGTGGAAACAAAAGCTTTTCAGTCTTAAACAAGATCTTCTAGTGATCAGTTCAGTTTTGAGTGTGTGTGTGAGAAAAAGATAGACATAACCTATAAAATGTCACAATGTAATAGCTATTCAAAATTTAAAAAGTTGTCAAGACTTTTGATGGGGATAACTTATGAAGAATTTGTTGATTTAGCAAACAGTATTCAATATTCACAATATTGTACAGGAGTTGATGATTATTTGTTTAAAAAAAAACCTAAGTTAGAGGAAAGCAAAAATAGTGAGCATAATACAGCTTTGAAGAATTCAAATTCAAGATTCTCAATTCTTTCCGAAATTTATGATTTATTAGATGTAATAAATAGTGGTTCTGCCCATTTCCATTATGGATGCAGCTGTGAATGTTCCATAACCACAATAATTAATTGTAACCAATTATGGGAAGCATTATTTGATCTTGCATATCGTAAATGCAAAAAATAGTAAGTCAGGCTGGGGGGAGAGGAAAGGCTAAGATGGAGGTAGCTGTCAGAGCTTGCAGAGAAGGAGAGGCTTTGATGGCTGCGATTGTAGAGAAGTGAGCTGAGGTACGTTCAGAGAGGGAACCAGTTCTTGAGCTTACAAAATAAAGCTAAAAGCTGAAAGATCTTTTCACATGGCGGGCGGGGTCTTAGATGCCGAAGAGAGGAAACAGGTATAGTGGGAATGAAGGAGAACAAGGTGGAGCCAACCAGTTAGCCTACATGGCGGCTGGCAGGTGGGGCTGGGAAGCTATTCCATTGAAAATTTTAGTTCCACCTCTGAAACATAGCTGTTATTGGTATAGTGGGAATGAAAGAATAGAAGGAGAACAAGGTGGAGCCAACCAGTTTCTTACAAAATGGAGAGCTATGGCGGGGGGAAGTTCTTCCGTATGGAGCACAGAAAATTTAAGCTCTGCCTTCCTGAGCTCCTATTGGTTGCTAAAACCGGTGTTATTCCACTACTTTCCTACAAGAAAGTATAGCTCAAAAAATATTATTTTACTGTGGCTATCAAATCATCTTGTGTTTGTTACATATTATCAATCAGAGTTGTTAATTAAAATTGTAATCTTCAATATGATATTATACGTTTTAGATAGCTAGGCTATCTATAGAGAGATTTATTCAAACTTTGAACTAGTATTCCCTTAAAGGTAAATCTTGAAGCTAATCTTTTGGAGAATCTTGTTTTGTCATGTGTATGAGCAGAGTTAGTTTAAAATGGGCAGCAATTTAGTATTTGATTCAATTTATGGCTAATTTCCTTAAAGAAGAGTGTCAATTTAGTGAGACAGTGTTAAGTGCTTTGATTAGGTCATCAAAACTTCTGGAATTATTGTAGAAATTTTCTTTTTTTGAGATTCAGAATAGATATTGGAAACCAATAAATGAATCGCCTAATGTCAAGAATCCAAAGTTAGAGCCAATCGTTCTTGTGGAGTTATTGATTCCCTCATGATGATATCATTATTGTTTAGATTACTAGTTGAATTAGATTCAGTATATTAACAAGATAATGTTTTGACAACCTAATAAAGTTTGAACTGTCAATCTTATGTCATGTAGCCATTTATTTCCTTACTTCAACCTACAATCGTTCAACCCACCAACATCGTTTGCCAAGTTTTATTTTTGATTTTATTATATAAGTCATTGAAATAAAATGATACTGCTGCAATTTGTGATAACTATCTTCAATGATGGAATGACACCATTGTTGTCATGTTGTGGAAAATCTACATCTACCATGTCTTCGTGTCGTCTGCAAATCAGATAGCTTTTTGAATGCCGAGGCATACGTGGATCGCGTCCACAAGGACGTACAGTGAATGTTGAGGCATATGTACATACAATTGTTCGCGCGAATCTGTACGGGCGTGTGTACAAGGCTTTAAGAATACAGATATAGTCAGCTGATTAAAAGTAAATTGCTCATGTTCGCGGCGCGTATATCTGTGCACACCTCAAGATATATTTTTCAATGCCGAAGCATGTGTGCGACGCACAATGCCTCGCCAATACTTGCCTTGCACCAATATGTGCGTCTGTCAATACGCGGCTTTCATCCTTAGGGGAAAGGGCTGTTGAAATCCCCTCTATGATTTTCGATTATTTTGTCATTTCAATTAATTACAGTAGGTGGAAGTGATTAATCATCATGACTCATTCAATTTTATTAGGCACAATGGATTTCGAAGTAAGTACTTGAATGAACATTTTTTTCAAAATGTGTAGGGATGTAGGCTAGTATTAAGGTTCGAACCCACTAGAACGTACCAGACACGGACCGTGTCAGACCATGCCAGGCACGTGAAATAACAACTATGCCCACTACAACGGATCAACAGCGTTCTATGCCAGTACATTACGCGTATGGTACGCGTATGATACGCGTATGATGCCCGGTCAGAAGTTGTTGGGAACGCGTCAGTTAGCAAGAGAATGTAGCGGTGAACTGGTTACCAACGCGGTGCATGCGCGGTTACAACGGGGTTTGCAGGCGGCACGTGCCATGCAAGGAGCGTTCCGTCACAGACAAAATATACTGGCCGACAAATGTTGACCTGGACGTGCATGGCACGCTCCGTGCTTGGCCGGTGACGGAACGGTCTAATGGGTGTATTACATATCAAATGATGCAAAGAATATTTTTTTGCATGTGTCGGTACGGGCACGGTCATGGTATGATACGTTCTAGTGGGTTCGAACCTTTATAAGGAAAATAGGCTACTACATAACCTGAAAAATGCACTGTTCAAGACCTAAGTTCCTGTTACAATCAATTAATTTTGGGGACCGAGCTTTGCTCTGGAGTACAAAAGCATAGAACATTTATTACGAAAGAAGAAATTATAATAACATTCATACAGAAATGTTCTATCCAATCACAGTAAATTGTTATTAATTCCCAGAGGAATGCAAAAATTTTCCTCACAAAGACCCAGTTGCACAAAAGCAGGTTAAATTTTAATCCTGATAAACTTCATGTGAATCAAATCAGAGAAGACCTTTTCAAAAAGATGGATCTACTGGAATTAATCAGGATTGAAAATAACCCAGCTTTTTGCAACCGGCACTAAGTACCTGATTGAATGATCACAAAAGTTCAACAGCTGAGTCATAATTTTGAAACAGTCCCACACACATGAACTTGCTCACTCACTTCCATCACCAACAGACGACCATCAGCTGTTTTTCCAAGGATGAATAATAATTATCCTTTCAATGTCCTTCAGAAAGTTTTCTCAGGGATGAGATCTAGTGCAATCGAATCTTTATATTATAAACCTACTATGTCCTGAATTTCATGAGAATCATTAGAGCAGTTTTCGAGATCTGGTGAAATACAAACATCTAAACATATAAACAGAAGCTGCTTGTTTGATAGTAAGTTATACAATAATATTTAAAGAAGGCAGAGAATCATCAACAATGTTCCCATATCATCATTCTCTGTCATTATAACATGGACCTCATCACTATGGATACTCCACTCCATTTAATGTGGGATTTGTTTATGTGACTCATGATAGAAAAAACGCTAAGGCTAGGCACTCACCAATTAGTCAAGACAAAGACATGATCAGACACATTTAGTCACAATACTTCACATTGTTGCTTATGAGGCAACACTTATGATTAGTTATTGCAATTAAACATGTCTTTATAAGCAACTATGTGAATTAATGTGACTAAACCTGTGTGATCACGTCTTTTCTTGACTAACTGGTGTGCGCCTAGCCCAATGTAGAAATTCATTCCACATGATGGAGCATAAGGTGTTACACTTTGGGTTTTCATGGGAATGTTCACAATCTGAAATATTTATTCAATACCATATTTGAAATTGGATCGAATATTGCAAGCTGAACAATTCCTGAAAGAACCAAATTTATTATTTTCTTATTTAATCACAACATAACATACTACAACTGAGCCACTGACTTGCTTACAGGGAGGAGAGTACAGCTACAGATGCCACAGTCGATCCAGACCAGTCCAGATTCAGCCAAACAACTTGGATGGTCAAGGACAAGACAACTCAGGGTCAATGACACATTCTCAACATTAAGGACCAGACATGGACATCTGTGATTGGCCAATCTATGGACCAGATGAAGCTGAAGACACCATTGAAGAAAAACACCAGATTCAGCATAACATGGATAATCAGGTTGTATATTTAGACCACAATTATTCAAAACATCGATTTGAAATTATAGTGCTAAAGCCAGAGGTCCTGATTGAAGAAGAAGAACACCAACAACAGGAAGGAATAGTGAAAGGAGAGGAGATCCAGCAAGAAAATGATACAGGCATACAGATTGAAAGCATCTATTCTCTCTCAACAGATAGACTGAACTGTGACCCCTTTATACCTGAACACTTGAAAGTTGAAAATGAAGAAGAATCTTATGAAACAAACTCTGAAACATTAGTGGATATTGAAGACATAGTGATTCTGATACATTATTTACACATTGCGAAAGTATAAGCTTACCACCAGGAGTATGTATATCAAACTCTGTTGGACAAGGAGGTTCAAGCTCCATCAATAGATCAGTTGATGAAACTCTTGAGAACACTTTGATCAACGATTCTGATGAAGACCTCAATGAGGTGGACTTATTAATAAAAAATGCAAGAAAGAATGTGATTGATGCAGAAAGTGATAGTGACTTAACTGAATGTCATTTGTGTGGTGGAGAATTCAGCAACATCAGAGAATTAAATCTTCATTGTAGAATACACACAGCTGGGAAACAACATAAGTACTGTAACTACAAAACAATAAAAAAATCAAATCTCACCCAACATTCAAGGATTCACACTGGAAAGAGACCCTACAGCTGTGATTTCTATACCTACAAAGCTAATCAGAAATCTGATCTCACCAAACATATAAGGATTCACACTGGTGAAAAACCCTATACCTGTGATTTTTGTGGCTACAAGGCAACAAAGAAATCAGCTATCACCCAACATCTAATGATTCACACTGGAGAGAGACCATTCAGCTGTGATTTCTGTGACTACAAAGCTAATCAGAAATCTGATCTCACCAAACATATAAAAACTCACACTGGAGAGACACCATTCAGCTGTGATTTCTGTGATTACAAAACAATAAAAAAATCAAATCTCACCCAACATTTAAGGATTCACACTGGAGAGAGACCCTACAGCTGTGGTTTCTGTGACTATAAAGCAACAGTAAAATCAAATCTCACCCAACATTTAAGGATTCACACTGGAGATAGACCCTTCAGCTGTGATTTTTGTGACTACAAAGCAACAGAGAAATCATCTCTCACCAAACATATAAGGATTCACACCGGTGAAAAACCCTATACCTGTGATTTTTGTGACTACAAGGCAACAAACAAATCAGCTATCACCCAACATTGGAGGATTCACACTGATGAAAGACCCTACAGCTGTGATCTCTGTGATTATAAATCAATACAAAAATCAAATCTCACCCAACATATAAGGACTCACACTGGAGAGAGACCCTTCAGATGTAATTTCTGTGACTACAAATCAACACACAAATCAGCTCTCAACAGACATCTGAGGACGCACACTAAAGAAAGATCCTAGAGCTGTGATTTCTATGACTACAAAACAAATCTAAAAAACATTTAAGGAAACACATTTGCAAAAAACTTTGAAATTCAATTTTTCCATACAAAATCTCTTACAATCCAAAACAACATTCAAATACTCAAAATATTTAACTGATTTCTGAGGCCCCATAACTCTTACAACAGCTCAACTCTCAAAACTCTGAACCATTCATTAACATAGAAAATATATGTTTAATTATAGCAATCATTATTTTCATAAAAACTCTGTCAATCAGAAATCAATCTCAGACATAATACTTCAAGAAAGTTTTAAAATGTTAATGTCTTGCCCTTCTTATCATCTGCATGATTCATCAATTTTCTATCTGAATATTTTTTTTTAATTTAGCTGACTCACTGTACATACTACTATAAATATTCCCAGATTTGTTTTTCTAGTCAGTACAATTTGTATTCATATTTTTTGAATACTTGTACAATAAAGTATAATAGTTTTCAAATAAAACACTCAAAATTCGTTTCTGTCACTCCTATGTATCCTATTATAAAATTATCCATTAATGGTGATGATTTCTTGATCCATTCCGAGCTGCTTTGTATAAACACACTTTTTCTATGTATTTTAACACGACATGCAGTCAATTATTAAGTAAATGTTAAAAACTTTTACTTACTGACATTTACTTAATAATTGACTGCATGTCGTGTTAAAATACATAGAAAAAGTGTATCCATTAATGTCTATGAATGCAACATCAGTTATGTCTTTTGAAATAAATAATCCTTGCTTCATTACATTTTATTTGAAAAAACATTTCTACCAGACTTTTTAATAGTGTTACAATGTTACAAAATTTGTCATGCTCTTTGCACCTGGACACACAAGTTTTTTTGTTCTCAAATGACTTTTCAATTGCATAAATTGAAGAAAATTAAAATGAGAGGCCAAAATATGTTCTTTCTAAATTTTTCAATCTCGCTTTCACCACCCACTTCATCTTTTGAAACAAAAATGTTTTAGCATTTCAAAAATGTTATGTTAGTTTGCTTAAAAAGTCTTGACATTGACAATCATAATCATTGATTAAAAAATAACTATGGGTAGAATCCAGACATCAATAGAAATAACACATTTTCCCTGTTACATTGATATAAAATATTTTCTTATTACAACATAACATAATTTTGAGGAAAGTGATATTTCAAAGAGAAAACATATTCTAAATTTCATAAAATAATTAAATTTCCTTTAAATCCTTCAACCCTAAAAATTTCTCATTACTACTAGGATGATAATCTCTATCCAATTCTGAGGTTAATTTATAAATTTGAAAAATTTTTAATTTTACATGACTTGGCAACCCTGTAATTTGTTCTGATGTAGGGTAAAATCTCAATATATTTTTTACATACTATAATAAATTTAATTATCATTATCAACAGCAATCATTGTTACATCAGATATTATGTAGAGCATGGTTTGGATCACAGGTATTTACTATGAAAGGACAATCTATCAGTTATCCTACCACCATGGAAGTGGCAACTATGCTGTCTTATCCTTTCATTGACATGAATATCATCACTATAGGTGAGTTTCAAGAATTCAATTAATTGACCGAGCGAAGTGAGGTCTAAGATTCAAGTCACCGGTTTGGCATTTCTCTTAATGTTTATATGTTGCACATTTACGGCGAAATGCGGTAATAGATTTTCATGAAATTTGACAGGTATGTTCCTTTTTTAATTGTGTGTCGACGTATATACAAGTTTTTTAGAAATTTTGCATTTCAAGGATAATATAAAAGGAAAAAGGAGCCTCTTTCATACGCCAATATTAGAGTAAATATCAGACTATAGAATTATTCATTATAAATCAGCTGACAAGTGATTACATAGATGTGTGGAGAAGCCAGTCTATTGCTGTATTTCCATAAGGTCTATAGTTTCAATCAGGTACTTGTGGATGAGAATACTGCATGAGGAGGTGCACAGAACTACTAGTTATTTTTAATCTATTTTATTAAATTTCAACAAAAAAAGGCTAAGTGACACTTAAGAGCACATTATTTCCCTTATAACTAATAAAATTATTCAAGACTTATTGGTTTCTGAACAATACTAATTTATTAAACAAATAATGTCATTTAGATACAGAGTTGCATGAAAAGAAATATTATGTATATGAAAAGAAATATTTTTATCTAGCACATGCCGATTTGTACATCCATGAGCACTGCATGAAACTACCATACTTTGAATATTTTTTATTGCTTCAATAAAAAAATATCATTTGATAAAGGTAATTAGGTATTTCCAATAAATTGGGTTAATGAATGACAAATCAAATTGTGATCCAATAACTAATTGTAAATTGTAGGATTTTTGTAATTTTGTAGGATATGTGGATTGTCAAATATTTAAATAGAAACATACATGGAGTATATAATTTGTATCATGATTAACAAATTTAGAACTGCATAATGCAAGTGAAACTATAGTTTCCCAAGCAAAAATGGGTCTCTCAAGGTCAAAGTTTTCTCCTGACACCACCACCCGTCTCCACCAACACTGTTGCCACTTTGTACTAAGGTTGGTTAGTGAGAGAAAAAGTGAATGTGTGTGAGAGAGAGGGTGTGAGAGTGAAGTACTGTTTGTCTTCTCTGGATTGTTGACTATGACGAGGACAATATTGTTCACAGTTTTACAAATGTATTGTTATGTATTGTACATAATGATTCTATATTATATATAATACATGTAACTTTCAACAGCTGTACTGGGGTTTGAATGAGAATTGATCAAATGAGAATTCATGCAAATTGGAAAATGCAGAGTGAAGTGGACACTAAAAGAATATTGAATAAAATAGATAAAATTACATCACTCCACTTCTAATTGATTACTATAAAAGTCTTCAAGTAACCTTTATGAAATAATAGCTCAGTTTTAAAATAGTTGCATTTATAAAGAAAAATCTAATCATGATTATAAAATTGGATTTCTTGATGTCATGACTCAAGAAAGAGTTATACATTATACATAAAAATATTCTTTCCTCCATTTCATGATGTTGAAGAAGATAGCGGTGGAGGGGTGGAGGTAACGGGGGATGTTATTGTTCTAACTTCAAAGAATGACACAATAGAACTTTTGAACCTGATGTGCTCAAAAGAATTTGTGACAGGTAGTGACGGAAAAGAAGAAGAGGGAAGATATGAGAAGGAAAGAGTGATCTTCAGGGTGTAGAAATATAGTCAATGAATATAGACTGGTCGAGTGAGTTGTGGACAACAGTGGCAACATTGCAGTGGCCTTGAGAGACTCATTTTCGCTTGGGCAACTATAGCTTCTCTACAGGGTTCCTACAAAAAAGTATAGCTCACATATTATCTTACTGTGGCTATCAAATCATCTTGTGTTTGTTTTATGTTATCAATCAGAATGGTAATTTGAATTGTAATCTTCAATATGATATTATATGTTTTAGATAGCTAGGCTATCCATAGAGAGATTTATTCAAACTTTGAACTAGTATTCCTTATAGATAAATCTTGAAGCTAATCTTTTGGAGAATCTTGTTTTGTCATGTGTATGAGCAGAGTTAGTTTTAAATGGGCAGCAATTTAGTATTTGATTCAATTTATGGCTAATTTCATTAAAGAGAACTGTCAATTTTGTAAGACAGTGTTAAGTGCTTTGATTAGGTCATCAAAACTTCTGGAATTGTTGTAGAAATTTTCTTTTTTGAGATTCAGAATAGATATTGGAAACCAACAAATGAATCGCCTAATGCCAAGAATCTCAAAGTTAGGGCCAATCGTTCTTGTAAAGTTATTGCTTCCCTCATGATGGTAGCCTATCATTTGTTTGGATAACTAGTTGAATTAGATTCAGTATATATATTAACAAAATGATGTTTTGACATCCTAAATAAAGTTTGAATTGACAATCTCATATCTTATGTCATGTAGCAATTTATTTCCTTACTTCAACCTACAATCGTTCAACCCACCAACATCGTTTGTTAAGTTTTATTTTCGATTTTATTTTACAAGTCATTGAAATAAATGATACAGCTGCATTTTGTAATAACTATCTTGAATGATGGAATGACGCCATTGTTGTCATGATGTGGAAAATTTACATCTACCTGTCTTCATGTCGTCTGCAAATCAGATAGCTTTTTGAATGCCGAGGCATACGTGGAACGCGTCCACAAGGTCGTACAGTGAGTGCCGAGGCATGTGTACATACGATTGTTCGCGCGAATCTGTACGGACGTGTGTACAAGGCTTAAGGCGTCACTTGGAATGTTCAGGTTTTTCTCAAGATGGTTGAAGGCTTGGCTTGTTGATTTACATTTTCCTCTTGAAATTTTCTAAATAATTGAAATTTAAGATATTTTGTTTGACATTTGAATGTTTTTATAAAATTTATTGATGTTATAGATCATATTTGAAGTGTATATTTCAAATTTCTTTTCAATTTGTGTTGAATATTTTATTTAATTTTGAAAGCCATAAGCCTGCCTTAAAACCTGTAAATGAAAGATAAGTACTCTAAGGCCCGATTTCACCAAACACCAAACCAACAGTTTAACAAAATAAAAACTGCTGTTTGGCCGTAACCGACAGAATCGAATTTCACCACACACGTTTAGGGTCACGTGACTTCGAAAACTCCAGTTCAAACTGACCGGCCAAGTTTGGTTGGTCAGCCTTCGAAAACGGGCGATTATAACTTAAAAAATGTTTTAGATTGCACTACCTACTGTCGCGTTTCTGTGTACTGCAATCGTAGAGAGCTGAATGTTAAGGTCACACACTAATGTATTGTCATTTTAAATGTTGTTAAATACTCAGTTGATTATTTTGATATTTTTTCGAATTAGTTATGTTAGGCCCAATTTCACCAAAGTTTCTGAAACCGCCGGTTTCGAAACTGTGGTTCCTGGCTGAACAGAAGTTTTGAATGCTGACGGATTTCACCAGCACAAACTGACCAAAGATTCCGAAACCGTCGTTTTGGGGTACAGTAGCCTCTCTCTTAACCGGACACCTTTTAACCGGACATCGGTTTAACCGGACTACACTCCACGGAAGTGACATCTCTTTAACCGGAAAATAATTATCAGCACATCGGTTCAACCGGTCTGGATTGGCAGGAAATGGAAACTGCTGTTACAACTTTTCTCGTGGGAAAGACTATTTTCTTGTGTTTTGTGTTCACAGATATCATAATAAAGCTAGTCTAGTTTTATTATTTTTACGTAAAAGTCATTATTGGCTTATAAACTACAAAATATGCGTACCAATTTAACGACTTTTAGGGAACGTCGGTTTAACCGGAAAAAACGTTATCCGGACTGGCCTCAGTCCCGATGAGTCCGGATAAGAGAGAGGCTACTGTATTGTGAAGGCAGTGAACCCACTTGACGTCATTTTTATAACCTAAAAACCTCGTTGTGCTCTCGTAGATTGTTGTTCTAACATTCAATACGAATAAGAATCTTCATTATTAAAGACATTGTTAACAATGCATTTACAAACGTCAATAATAGGTACTAGATAATACATAATAGTACTAGTCTGCAAATATTTGGTCTAGTCAATCACATAAAATTCTTGTATGCTATATAAAATTTAGGCTTTCAGTAGTTTTCAATTTTCTTCTGAAGAATGCAAGAGACAATGATTTGATTCCTAGTAGTAAAGAATTGTCAAGTATACACAAGTGATGTATACTTAAAGACAGATGTATACACAAGATTTTTTTGCAAAGTAGTGATCCTGAGCTTTTGAGCTCTGATATTATTCCTATTTCTGAATAGGTGATTGAATATCTATTGTAAGTGGACATAATATTAGAGTTTTTTCTAGGTTCAATGAGAGATTTCATTATTCACATGAATCATTAAGGAGTACAGAGCTATCATCTAGAAAATTTTGTACTCCTCTTTTGGATTTACAACTAACTTTGAGATTAAAATCATCAGCAAAATGTAATCCTGCTTTATGAGTACCTTCTATGTTACAAATTATGTCATTAAAATATAGGCTATTAATGAGTATTGTTCCAAGTTCCAAGTATGGAGCGTTGAGTGACCCTATACCGATCCTTCCTGCCCTTAGAGAACTGACAATCTCTGTAAACAATCTGGTTGCGGTCTTTTAAATATGACATAACGAGATCGATTCATTCAGAATTGCAGCCATAATAAGAAAGTTTGCTACCAAGTATGTTATGCCAGTACCGTATCGTAAGACATACCAGCATATGACCTAAAGCTAACAGAAAGATCCTTATCCAAATAATCAACAACACTATTTACTAGTCTTGTAACTTCATTACATGGCCTGAAGCCAAATTGTTTTTCAGTAAACATACCAAAGCTTTCAAAATGACTTGATATCTGGTCTTGCATTATGGCCTTGAATACTTTGGATATCACAGGTACAATAATTGATGGTCAGAAGTTTTTTTATCGCCTTTTTTATGTACAAGTAATACCTTAATGTTTTTCAATACACTTGGAAAAATGCCCTTGCAAACCAAACAGTCATACATATACGTATAAGTTGCCTTTTTCTTGTTTCTATAGTTTTCCGGTGTTGTAAATTAGCTATAGGTATTATTTGTAATCGAAAATTTATTCGTTTTTATCTGTTAATTAGTTTTAATTGGGTCATTTATATATATTAGGTAGTTTAATAAGAAACTCATGGAGAAAACGTTGAGTGGGAAAACGATTGGGGAGCCTCTGCATATATATATATGAACAGTTCTGATTGATCTAATAGAAAAACATTTTAATATTATTGAATGTAAGAAGACTTATTACTTTAAATAAATTATTGAAACTGTTGGATTGGTTAAAAATAGGAAGCGATTTCAACAATTTTAATAAACTACTGCCTAATGAATTAACTAACAAACTTATAACTAAATCCAACAATATCAAAATAATCAACTGACTATTGAACAACATTTGAAATGTCAATACATGAGTGTGTGTGACCTAACATTCAGCTCTTTACTATTACAGTAGGCTACACGAAAACGCGAAAGTAGTGCGATATAAAACTGTTTATAGGTTATAATCGCCCGTTTTCGAAGGCTAACCGACCAAACTTGGCCGGTAAGTTTGAACTGGAGTTTTCGGAGTCACGTGACCCTAAACGAGTGTGGTGAAATTCGATTCTGTCGTTTACGGCCAAACAGCAGATTTCATTTTGTTAAACTGTTGGTTTGGTGTTTGGTGAAATCGGGCCTTAGTTAGCTAATTTTCATTAGGCAGTAAGTAGTTTATTAAAATATTGTTGAATTCGCTTCCTATTTTCAACCACTCCAACTCTTTTAACTTATTTGAATAATATGTATTCTTACATTCAATAATATTAAAAAAAAATCTATTAGATCAATCAGAACTGTTCACATATATATGCAGAGGCTCCCTCTAGTCCCTCTAAACGTTTTTCCACTTAACATTTTCTCCATGAGTTTCTTATTAAGCTACCTATTATATATACCCAATTAAAACTAATTAACAGAAAAAACGAATAATTTTTATAACTAATAATTTTTATAACGAATAATACCTATAACTAATTTACAACACTGGAGAAACTATGTGAAGTTTTGAGTTACCTACCTTTTTAATGACTGTTTGGTTTGCAAGGGCATTTTTCCAAGTGTATTGAAAAGCATTAAGGTAATACTTGTACATAAAAATGCGTTAAAAAAACTTGAAGAATTTCAGACCATTTTCAATTGTACCTGTGCTATCCAAAGTATTCAAGGCCATAATGCTAGACCAGATATCAAATCATTTAGAAAGCTTTGGTATTTTTACAGAAAAACAATTTGGCTTCAGGCTATGTAGAAATACTAGTAATGCAGTTACAAGTCTAGTAAATATAGTTGTTGATTATTTGGATAAGGATATTTCTGTTAGCTTCAGGCTTCAGCTCATATGACATGTCTATAGCTTTCAATACTGTTAAGCATAACATAGGCTACTTGGTAACAACCTTTGGTATTATGGCTGCAATTCTGAATCAATCAATCTGGTTATGTAATATTTAAAGGACCGCAACCAGTTTGTTTACAAAGATGGTCAGTTCTCTATAAGGGCAGAAAGGTTAGGTATAGGGTCTCTTAAGGCTCCATTCTTAGAACAATACTCTTTATTAGCCTATATTTAATGACATAATTTTGTAATATAGAAGGTACCATACTCATAAAGTAGGAATTCTTTTTGCTGATGATTTGAATCTCAAAGTTAGTTGTAAATCCAAAAATTTACAAAATTACAAAATAACAAATTTACAAAATTTTCTAGTTGATCTCTACTCCTTAATGGTTTGTGTGCTAGTAATAATCTCTCATTGAACCTAGAAAAAAAATCTGATATTATGTTCACTTATAATAGAAATTTAATTAATGAAGTAGGGACTGAACCTTTAGAATTTTTAGGTACTTCTTGATTCAAAACTTAATTGGCAACCATATGCAGAGTTCATTAGTAGAAGACTAGCAAAGGATATCTACTTGCTGAGAAGGTTAAAGTCAATTGTAGACATTAATGTATTATTGAATGTGTATTTCTCTCAAATACAAAGTTTTTTGTGCTATGGTAATAAATACACAAATTTGCATGCAAATGAGTGTTTTTTATCATGATGCTCAAAGTAACAAATAAAAATGGAAAAATATATTGGATTGATCCAACTAATACCGTCAAAATTCTTGATTAATATTCCTCAATCTATTAAAAATCTCAAAGTACACGAATTCTTTGTAATATTGATATGGATGAGGACTCTTTTCTTACAAATTCGGGAATATGAATAGGCCTAGTCTATTTTTTGTACCTATGTCTTAAGCCGCGTTTACACCAAAGTTATTAACAAAATGTTAATAACTTATTCCTTATAGATTCTATTATATTGAACATAACTTATCATACACGTGATGATCATATGTGTTTGTTAATAATGATTAAGATATTAACACTTTGTTAATAACTTTGGTGTAAACGCGGCTTTATTCAGAGTTAGTTCTGTAAAATAGAATAGAATGACTCCCTTTATTTTTGACCTAGTACATAGTAGTAATCTGAATATTTTATTTATTTAAATAGTGTCTTTCATGGATGGGACACACAGTAAGCTCCAGTTGACGTGTGGGGTTTCTTGAACCTTTGGATCCTTGAATCCGTCCCTTCAAACATAACATGACTCATGGATGTGAACCCAGAAATAGAAATAATATCAGAGTTCAACAGCTCAGGCTCACTACTTCGAAAAAATCGTGTGTATACATCTGTCAAACATTACAATTCTTTACTACTAGGAATATCAAATCATTGCCTCTTGCATTCTTCAGAAGAAAATTGAAAACTGTGCTGGAAGTTTTTATAGCATACAAGAATTTTATGTGATTGACTACATAAAAACTATTTGTAGGCTAATACTACTATGTATTATCTAGTGCCTATTATTGACGTTTATAAATGCATTGTTAACAATGTATTTAATTATAAATATTTACTGCATGGATAAATAAGAATTGAACTAGCTAAAATAGCAGAAAATTAATTTAACATATCAATAAAACATACAAATAGAAATAAAACATTGCGTCTTTTTGGATTTTTTTTTAAAATCACAGTCATTCAACTTATAATTTATTTTGTTTGCCTTCAAGTCCAATTTTTTTTACGTATTTTCGTGGCATTTTAAGTCACTTCATGAAAACTGTAAACAATTCCAACTCACATACAATAGTATATTTCGCACCTAGGGTCGAAAATGTACGTTTTCCGGCTCGAGATCGCGGTTTTCAAGTTCGAGACGAAGTTGAGAACTTGAAGCGTTTGAGAGCCGGAAAAACATTTTTGCCCATGTTGCGAACGCTATTTTTCGCCACACCAAAAAAAACTTCCCAATATAAAAGAAATTGAAAAATAAATAAAATTCAAACAGCCTATTTTGATAGTTTGAATCTTGGTTATGACAACTTTTACTGTCAATTAATTTCAATATTACTAATTAATAATTTACAATAGTGGCCATATTTTTATACTATTAATATTTTTTCGAATAATTGTTTGAATTTTTATAGCTCGTGCTTTGTGCCCGGTGCAATATCTCATGGATAGATGGATGAATAGAATTTTCATTACTATTTTGAAATAATGTGATGAAAAAATTAATATAATTGCATATTTCACAGTCTTGTCTCAAAATATATCTAAAAAATTGATTGAAATTTAAATTACGGTAACTAATATAAAAAAATAGCTAATAAAAGTCGAAATTCATCAACAAAAAATATGTCATTGACTGAGATTCGAACCTAGATCATGTTTGTTATTCACTGAGCTTTGAGTTCTGATGTATTATGCCTTTATGCTCTCAGCCATTGCATATTGTTGAGCAAAGGGACCTGACTGATAACACTTAGCATACACGTAATACTGTAGGTACTGTGAACTAGACTTCTAAAAAAGTTTACTTCATTCCTAAAAAGTGTACCGTACAACAGACTTTGGCTCATGACTTATATTATTAAAATTAATATTATTATCTGTCCCACAATAAAATTTTCACTCTGAATTAAGTCAGGTAACGTATGTAGGCTACTATAATCTAGTGTATAGCGGCAAATTTGAAGCCAGTTTGCCAGCATTTTCACAACAAAATATTGCTCTGAAAATAGTTAAATCATAGAGAAAACATTCAAAGATTCAATCTTGAGTGGGCCTAATGTTTTCTCTATATGGTTTAATATTGAAGAAAAATTATCTAAAAGTTTTAATAATGAATTACAGAAAAATTACTAGGAATTTTCCAGTCAAGGCTGAGTTTCACCAGTAGGCTTACCTTAAACTTCAGATCTCTGCTGTATTTTCTTATTATTATTGTTGATTGTATTGCATTAAGAAGTGGAATTCGATAATAAAAAAGAAACAATTATTACTCTACCTCACTTTTAAATATTGATACAATTATTGTACTTTGATTTCAAATTCGATTCTTCACTTTTAAATACTTGCAATATGTACCTTTCTGACAATGGATAATGCAGCAAACATTATATTGTTGAGGCTATGGAGATATTATCGTATTCTATTGTTTGATATCAAAAACACAATAATAAATATCAAATTATGAAACAGTAATTTATAAAATATATTATAGACATAATACTGCGATTCACGATACATAATTATATAGATTATTACAGTCGTTATGAGATTATCTCTCTATGATTTTTGTGAGATCGGACACGATCAGCTGTTATTCAAGGTCATTTTACAGCCCTAGGGCCATAAAGTTTTAACGGCCTGGTAGGAAAACAATCACTTTTGGCCTCCATATGACGCACGTGAACCAGCTCATTACATCCAAGTGTGGTGAAAACACATTTACTGAACTGATACTGACTCTAATAGGTTATGTTGATGTTGACGAATTCTAGAATACAATATCGACTTGACATGAGCAATAATCGATATTGGGAAACTGATCCACTACACCCCGGCGGGTGACGCTTTTAGCTTTAGATCGACACTATTCATTTTGATAATCAAGTATCGATGTATCAATAGGGGGAAACTATCGAGATCTATTCAGAGAGTCGATTGCAGGTTACAAAGAGATTGAAAATCTTACCGATTGGCATAACCAGCTGTTTGTTTTTACCTCTTTTGTTTTCTGATAATATTAATGTCTTCAAATATATATTTTTTGAATATATTTTTTCACGATTTTTTTTTAGAATTCAAATAGGCTATATCACTATGAATAATGAACATTTTTTTGTTTTTACATATCAAGCTATCTATGACATAGCAGATGACAGAAATGGTGGAACACAACATGTGATCCACTTCACCCCACCTGATCCATTTCACCCCAGATTACAGTACAAAGAATAGACTAGGCCAGGCCTATTCATATTCCCAAATTTGTAAGAAAAGAGTCCTCATCCATATCAATATTACAAAGAATTCGTGTACTTTGAGATTTTTAATAGATTGAGGAATATTAATCAAGAATTTTGACGGTATTAGTTGGATCAATCCAATATATTTTTCCATTTTTATTTGTTACTTTGAGCATCATGATAAAAAACACTCATTTGCATGCAAATTTGTGTATTTATTACCATAGCACAAAAAACTTTGTATTTGAGAGAAATACACATTCAATAATACATTAATGTCTACAATTGACTTTAACCTTCTCAGCAAGTAGATATCCTTTGCTAGTCTTCTACTAATGAACTCTGCATGTGGTTGCCAATCAAGTTTTGAATCAAGAAGTACCTAAAAATTCTAAAGGTTCAGTACCTACTTCATTAATTAAATTTCTATTATAAGTGAACATATCAGATTTTTTTTCTAGGTTCAATGAGAGATTATTACTAGCACACAAACCATTAAGGAGTAGAGATCAACTAGAAAATTTTGTAATTTTGTAAATTTTTGGATTTACAACTAACTTTGAGATTCAAATCATCAGCAAAAAGAATTCCTACTTTATGAGTATGGTACCTTCTATATTACAAAATTATGTCATTAAATATAGGCTATTAAAGAGTATTGTTCCAAGTATGGAGCCTTAAGAGACCCTATACCTAACCTTTCTGCCCTTATAGAGAACTGACCATCTTTGTAAACAAACTGGTTGCGGTCCTTTAAATATTACATAACTAGATTGATTGATTCAGAATTGCAGCCATAATACCAAAGGTTGTTACCAAGTAGCCTATGTTATGCTTAACAGTATTGAAAGCTTTAGACATGTCATATGAGCTGAAGCCTGAAGCTAACAGAAATATCCTTATCCAAATAATCAACAACTATATTTACTAGACTTGTAACTGCATTACTAGTATTTCTACATAGCCTGAAGCCAAATTGTTTTTCTGTAAAAATACCAAAGCTTTCAAAATGATTCGATATCTGGTCTAGCATTATGGCCTTGAATACTTTGGATAGCACAGGTACAATTGAAAATGGTCTGAAATTCTTCAAGTTTTTTTAACACATTTTTATGTACAAGTATTACCTTAATGTTTTTCAATACACTTGGAAAAATGCCCTTGCAAACCAAACAGTCATTAAAAAGGTAGGTAACTCAAAACTTCACATAGTTTCTCCAGTGTTGTAAATTAGTTATAGGTATTATTCGTTATAAAAATTATTAGTTATAAAATTATTCGTTTTTTTCTGTTAATTAGTTTTAATTGGGTATATATAATAGGTAGCTTAATAAGAAACTCATGGAGAAAATGTTAAGTGGAAAAACGTTTAGAGGGACTAGAGGGAGCCTCTGCATATATGTGAACAGTTCTGATTGATCTAATAGAATTTTTTTTAATATTATTGAATGTAAGAAGACATATTATTCAAATAAGTTAAAAGAGTTGGAGTGGTTGAAAATAGGAAGCGAATTCAACAATATTTTAATAAACTACTTACTGCCTAATGAATTAGCTAACTAACTTATAACTAATTCGAAAAAATATCAAAATAATCAACTGAGTATTTAACAACATTTAAAATGACAATACATTAGTGTGTGACCTTAACATTCAGTTCTCTATGATTGCAGTACACAGAAACGCGACAGTAGGTAGTGCAATCTAAAACATTTTTTAAGTTATAATCGCCCATTTTCGAAGGCTGACCAACCAAACTTGGCCGGTCAGTTTGAACTGGAGTTTTCGAAGTCACGTGACCCTAAACATGTGTGGTGAAATTCGATTCTGTCGGTTATGGCCAAACAGCAGTTTTTATTTTGTTAAACTGTTGGTTTGGTGTTTGGTAAAATCGGGCCTGTGTGTGTTCATTTGTTCTGACGTAAACTGAATTTTTTCGAATAATTTTAAAATTATAATTTGATTTGCTCTAGACTGGACTTCTTATTCATAGGCATTAAATCCATTCATGATTTCTCAAGATGTTCGTATAATTATAACCAATGACTTGCCTTGGGTGCGCTGATAGGTGAAAAAACTATCAAACCTTATTGGACAAAATTGGTAGCACAGTAATAGACAAGGATAGCAATACCATTGCTAATCAAACACTGCCATTATAATGTGGACCTCACTGTAGACTTTAAACAGCTAGAGTCAGAAAATTGGCTTTCCAAAACCAGGCATAGTTCATCAATTATATTTTATTGAGCAAGAAATTATATTTTTCAATCAATTTATTATGAATTTTCACTGTTAAGATGTTTGTTAATTAATAATCAATTCTACATCATTAAAAAACAATCTGGCAACAAAGAAAAGCGAGAAAGAGATAGTGCCATTTGCTTTGTTGAATTATAGACAAGGATAGCAATACCATTGCTAGTCAACACTGCCACTAAAACATGGACCTCACTATAACATACTGAGTACTGGTCATCAACTGGCACCATTAGCACCAATAGTTAATACAAATCATATTAATATGATTGGGAAAGAACAACAGACTTGGCCCAAAAGTATTCTATTCTCAAATTTTGATATTGAAAAGCAAGTCTCAAAAGATGGATCAAGTTTTTACTGTTTCAAGTTGAATTTCTGTCCAAAAATATATAATGAGCGATAGATTAAGTCAGCTATATTATCCTAGAAAATAAGTGAACCTTGAACCATTTCTCCATCATAAAATTACATTTATTCCACAGAGAAGAAGTAAGAGTAATGTTCTCCTACTTTGTGGTTTATTCCCACTCTGGCGCACGTATTTTGAGTTCCAGATATTTCCAATTCCGGGATCTGACAAACAAATAATTTAAACAAATAATAAGTTTTAGATATTCCCAATTCCGCCTAGCAACATATTTCGAGCTCCAGATATTTCCAATTCCGGAGGCTGACAAATATAATGCTGAGTTTCACTCAGCAACATTTTTCAAGTATAGGACATTAACATGGACATTTTGAATTCCAGATATTACTGATTCCGCGGTCCCGCTATTGCTGCTGCTTCTGACTACTGATGACTCTGCTGCTCATGTTTAGCTGGTGGATTGATAGGGTCGCCACCAACCTCTCTCCTCAACAACTAAGCTCCTCGCAATTTTGATTACAGGCATCAGACTGGCAAAATATACTCCATCAACTATAGTAAATGCAAATTGGAGAGGCGAGTGATGGTGGCACCATCTGAGTGAAATTGGTAGATTTCAAGCAGTGAAAAAAAATTGTCCGATTTGTGTTTGTTTACATTTGAAATGTCATCATAACCTGAATTCTCATTAAAAATATGTTTATTCAAGATTTTTCAAATTCAGTCATACATTTATGTAAATTTATAATTTCTTGCTTGATAAAATATAATTGATTATTTTAAACGATAATGAACGTTAATGTTAATATTACATCAATAAACTTGTATTAGCTACCGTCTATAGAAGGCATTGACAAGACAGAGGTTTGGCAACGTTGCCTTCTATCTTTCTCCACTACCATTATAACGTGGACCTTACTATAGTACCCTGGCACAAAAATCCGCCATCTTTTTTGAAAGTTCTGCATTGTAATAGTATTGATGGGAAGTGCGGATCATTTTACTGATCCGGATCAATTGATCTCATTCCCTTCCGCAAGCCAATCAAAAGACCGGGATTGTAATCTGTAACAAGATGGCGCAGTCACATGACACAAAGACCTTAAAGATGACTCTTTAAGGCCCGATTTCACCAAACACCAAACCAACAGTTTAACGAAATGAAATCTGCTGTTTGGCCGTAAACGACAGAATCGAATTTCACCACACTCATTTAGGGTCACGTGACTCCGAAAACTCCAGTTCAAACTTACCGGCCAAGTTTGGTCAGTCAGTCTTCGAGAACGGGCGATTATAACCTATAAACATAAACTGTTTTATATTGCACTACTTTCGCGTTTTCGTGTAGCCTACTGCAGTCCTAAAGAGCTGAATGTTAGGTCACACACTCATGTATTGTCATTTCAAATGTTGTTCAATAGTCAGTTGATTATTTTGATATTGTTTCGATTTAGTCATCAATTTGTTAGTTAATTCATTAGGCAGTAGTGTTTATTAAAATTGTTGAATTCGCTTCCTATTTTTAACCAATCCAACTGTTTCAATAATTTATTTAATGTAATAAGTCTTCTTATATTCAATAATATTGAAATGTTTTTCTATTAGATCAATCAGAACTGCTCATATATATATAAATATTTACTCAACGTTTTCTTCATGAGTTTCTTATTAAACTACCTATTATATAATAAATGACCCAATTAAAACTAATTAACAGATAAAAACGAATAAATTTTCGATTACAAATAATACCTTTAGCTAATTTACAACACTGGAAGAACTATAGAAACAAGAAAAAGGCAACTTATACGTATATGTATGACTGTTTGGTTTGCAAGGGCATTTTTCCAAGTGTATTGAAAAACATTAAGGTATTACTTGTACATACAAAAGGCGATAAAAAACTTCTGACCATTAATTATTGTACCTGTGATATCCAAAGTATTCAAGGCCATAATGCAAGACCAGAACTCTGATATTATGTCCACTTACAATAGAAATTTAATTACTGTAATGAAGTAGGGACTGAACCTTTAGAATTTTTAGGTATTGTTCTTCATTCAAAACTTAATTGGCAGCCACATGCAGAGTTCATTAGTAGACGACTAGCAAAGGGTCTCTACTTGCTGAGAAGGTTAAAGTCAATAAATTATTGTAAACATTAATGTATTAATGCATGTTTATTTCTCTCAAATACAAAGTTTTCTGTGTTTTGGTAATAAATATGCAAATTTGCATAGCTTCCTAATTGAAAGGAGTGCTTTTTATCATGATGTTCAAAGTAACAAATAAAAATGGAAAAATATATTGGATTGATCCAACTAATACCGTCAAAATTCTTGATTAATTCCTCCAATCTATTTAAAATGTCGAAGTACAGGATTGATTTGTAATATTGATATGAGGACTCTTCCCTTACAAATTTAGGAATATGAATAGTCTATTCTTTCGATGTCTTATTCATTGTTAGTCATGTAAAATAGAATAGAATGACTGCCTTCATTTTTGAACTATAGTGAGGTCCACGTTATAATGACAGTATTTGATCAACTTTGGTTTTGCTATCCTTGTCTATCATTCGACAAAGCCGGTGGTACTATCCTTTTCTAGGTCCACAACGATGACAATTATGTTTTTGACTGTGTAGAAATATAATTAATGCAGAAAATCAGCATCGCTATTCTTCTATCTTCATCCACTGCCATTATAACATGGACCACACTATAGTACATAGTAGTAATCTTAATATTTTTTAATTTGAATAGTGACTTTCATGGATGGGATACACAATATCTGTGAAACCAGAAATAGGAATAATATCAGAGTTTAACAGCTCAGGATCACTACTTCGCAAAAAAATCTTGTGTATACATCTGTCAAACTTAACAATACTTCTAGGAATTATTCTTTACTACTAGGAATCAAATCATTGCATCTTGCATTCTTTAGAAGAAAATTGAAAACTACTGAAAGCCTAAATTTTATATAGCATACAAGAATTTTATGTGATTGACTGGACCAAATATTTCCAGACTAGTACTATTATGTATTATCTAGTACCTACCTATTATTGACGTTTGTAAATGCATTGTTAACAATGTCTTTAATAATGAAGATTCTTATTCGTATTCTTAACATGTTAGAACAACAAACTACGAGAGCACACAAACCACTCTCTGTCTCAGACAGCACGGTATCGCGCATGCGTTAGCAACGGGTTTTTCACGTTCCATTCAGTCAGATCTTTGAATGTAACGTTCTTTGTGATGATGGTTACCGAGCACTGTAACTGGAGCCAATCGTCATTCTATTTGATGAAGATATTGTTATACAATGATGATTTATCATTAAATTCAATATATAATCATTTTATTTGATAAAAGAAAGAGTACTTTTAAAAAATATAATTATTAAAATATAACAGTTGTTATTCAACTGATGTTAAAAAAACACTATAACTAAGTCAGCATATTTTAAAACAAAAACCGAACCCTCAACCTCCCCTTTTACATTTAAAACATCACATCAATAAACATAACTATTTGAAAAACCTCTAATCCTTTCCAGCATATTGCAATTTCAAAGCAAAATCCTAACCTATCTTTCCACCTTTGAAATATCAAAAAGCATAATTCTACCTGGACCCTAGCCCTTTCTAGCATATTGCAATTTTAAAGCAAAAACCTAACCTAACCTTATGGAACATTATTAAATATAATCCAAAAATCCTAACCACTAACCCCTAACCCCTTCACATTTGATTATTTAGATTTCAAAGCAAAATCCTAATCCCCTAACCTATCCTTTTACATTTGAAACATCAAAAAACATAACTCTAACTGCACCCTAGCCCCTTCTAGCATATTGCAATAATTTCAAAGCAAAACCCCAACCTATCCTAATAACACATTATTAAATATAACCTGAATAAAACCTAACCTCTAACCCTTTCACATTTAATACTTTAGATTTATTCGTCATCTTTAGAACAAAACATAAACATGTGGTTTATTTCATGAACATGTTCACAAACATGTGGTTCAAAGCAAAATCCTAATCCCCTAACCTATCCTTTTACTTTTGAAACATCAAAAAACATAACTCTACCTAGACCCTAGCCCCTTCTAGCATATTGCAATTTTAAAGCAAAACCTAACCTATCCTAATAAAACATTATTAAATATAACCTGAATAAAACCTAACCTCTAACCCTTTCACATTTAATACTTTAGATTTATTCGTCATCTTTAGAACAAAACATAAACATGTGGTTTATTTCATGAACATGTTCACAAACATGTGGTTCAAAGCAAAATCCTAACCTATCTTTCCACCTTTGAAATATCAAAAAGCATAATTCTACCTGGACCCTAGCCCTTTCTAGCATATTGCAATTTCAAAGCAAAATCCTAATCCCCTAACCTATCCTTTTACTTTTGAAACATCAAAAAACATAACTCTAACTGCACCCTAGCCCCTTCTAGCATATTGCAATTTCAAAGCAAAATCCTAACCTATCTTTCCACCTTTGAAATATCAAAAAGCATAATTCTACCTGGACCCTAGCCCTTTCTAGCATATTGCAATAATTTCAAAGCAAAACCCCAACCTATCCTAATAACACATTATTAAATATAACCTGAATAAAACCTAACCTCTAACCCTTTCACATTTAATACTTTAGATTTATTCGTCATCTTTAGAACAAAACATAAACATGTGGTTTATTTCATGAACATGTTCACAAACATGTGGTTCAAAGCAAAATCCTAACCTATCTTTCCACCTTTGAAATATCAAAAAGCATAATTCTACCTGGACCCTAGCCCTTTCTAGCATATTGCAATTTCAAAGCAAAATCCTAATCCCCTAACCTATCCTTTTACATTTGAAACATCAAAAAACATAACTCTAACTGCACCCTAGCCCCTTCTAGCATATTGCAATTTCAAAGCAAAATCCTAACCTATCTTTCCACCTTTGAAATATCAAAAAGCATAATTCTACCTGGACCCTAGCCCTTTCTAGCATATTGCAATAATTTCAAAGCAAAACCCCAACCTATCCTAATAACACATTATTAAATATAACCTGAATAAAACCTAACCTCTAACCCTTTCACATTTAATACTTTAGATTTATTCGTCATCTTTAGAACAAAACATAAACATGTGGTTTATTTCATGAACATGTTCACAAACATGTGGTTCAAAGCAAAATCCTAACCTATCTTTCCACCTTTGAAATATCAAAAAGCATAATTCTACCTGGACCCTAGCCCTTTCTAGCATATTGCAATTTCAAAGCAAAATCCTAATCCCCTAACCTATCCTTTTACATTTGAAACATCAAAAAACATAACTCTAACTGCACCCTAGCCCCTTCTAGCATATTGCAATTTCAAAGCAAAATCCTAACCTATCTTTCCACCTTTGAAATATCAAAAAGCATAATTCTACCTGGACCCTAGCCCTTTCTAGCATATTGCAATTTTAAAGCAAAAACCTAACCTAACCTTATGGAACATTATTAAATATAATCCAAAAATCCTAACCACTAACCCCTAACCCCTTCACATTTGATTATTTAGATTTCAAAGCAAAATCCTAACCTATCTTTCCACCTTTGAAATATCAAAAAGCATAATTCTACCTGGACCCTAGCCCTTTCTAGCATATTGCAATTTCAAAGCAAAATCCTAACCTATCTTTCCACCTTTGAAATATCAAAAAGCATAATTCTACCTGGACCCTAGCCCTTTCTAGCATATTGCAATTTCAAAGCAAAATCCTAATCCCCTAACCTATCCTTTTACATTTGAAACATCAAAAAACATAACTCTACCTAGACCCTAGCCCCTTCTAGCATATTGCAATTTCAAAGCAAAATCCTAATCCCCTAACCTATCCTTTTACATTTGAAACATCAAAAAACATAACTCTAACTGCACCCTAGCCCCTTCTAGCATATTGCAATTTCAAAGCAAAATCCTAATCCCCTAACCTATCCTTTTACTTTTGAAACATCAAAAAACATAACTCTACCTAGACCCTAGCCCCTTCTAGCATATTGCAATAATTTCAAAGCAAAACCCCAACCTATCCTAATAACACATTATTAAATATAACCTGAATAAAACCTAACCTCTAACCCTTTCACATTTAATACTTTAGATTTATTCGTCATCTTTAGAACAAAACATAAACATGTGGTTTATTTCATGAACATGTTCACAAACATGTGGTTCAAAGCAAAATCCTAATCCCCTAACCTATCCTTTTACTTTTGAAACATCAAAAAACATAACTCTACCTAGACCCTAGCCCCTTCTAGCATATTGCAATTTTAAAGCAAAAACCTAACCTAACCTTATGGAACATTATTAAATATAACCTGAATAAAACCTAACCTCTAACCCTTTCACATTTAATACTTTAGATTTATTCGTCATCTTTAGAACAAAACATAAACATGTGGTTTATTTCATGAACATGTTCACAAACATGTGGTTCAAAGCAAAATCCTAACCTATCTTTCCACCTTTGAAATATCAAAAAGCATAATTCTACCTGGACCCTAGCCCTTTCTAGCATATTGCAATTTCAAAGCAAAATCCTAACCTATCTTTCCACCTTTGAAATATCAAAAAGCATAATTCTACCTGGACCCTAGCCCTTTCTAGCATATTGCAATTTTAAAGCAAAAACCTAACCTAACCTTATGGAACATTATTAAATATAACCTGAATAAAACCTAACCTCTAACCCTTTCACATTTAATACTTTAGATTTATTCGTCATCTTTAGAACAAAACATAAACATGTGGTTTATTTCATGAACATGTTCACAAACATGTGGTTCAAAGCAAAATCCTAACCTATCTTTCCACCTTTGAAATATCAAAAAGCATAATTCTACCTGGACCCTAGCCCTTTCTAGCATATTGCAATTTTAAAGCAAAAACCTAACCTATCCTAATAAAACATTATTAAATATAACCTGAATAAAACCTAACCTCTAACCCTTTCACATTTAATACTTTAGATTTATTCGTCATCTTTAGAACAAAACATAAACATGTGGTTTATTTCATGAACATGTTCACAAACATGTGGTTCAAAGCAAAATCCTAATCCCCTAACCTATCCTTTTACATTTGAAACATCAAAAAACATAACTCTAACTGCACCCTAGCCCCTTCTAGCATATTGCAATTTCAAAGCAAAATCCTAACCTATCTTTCCACCTTTGAAATATCAAAAAGCATAATTCTACCTGGACCCTAGCCCTTTCTAGCATATTGCAATAATTTCAAAGCAAAATCCTAACCTATCTTATAACTGTGACTGTTGCTGGCCGTTACTCTGTTTCTGAGACAAAGAGAAGCTACTACGAGAGCACAACGAGGTTTTTAGGTTATGAAAATGACGTCAAGCGGGTTCACTGCCTTCACGATACCCCAAAACGACGGTTTCGGAATCTTTGGTCAGTTTGTGCTGGTGAAATCCATCAGCATTCAAAACTTCTGTTCAGCCAGGAACCACAGTTTCGAAACCGGCGGTTTCAGAAACTTTGGTGAAATTGGGCCTAAAGCTGCGTACACATATTTGTGCTTTCAACCAGCACCAAGCACGCTCCTCCCTTGTACCGCCTTCGTACCACCATCGAACCACAGTTGGACCGCCCACGCACCCATCATGAACGTTACGGAAGATGTTGGATCTTCTCGCGTTCCCCGGTCGAACCACTCTTGCTCACCGGTCGATCATCAATCGCTCTGCTGGAGTGACGTTCAGTTGCAGAGCAGAGCGACAGTCTGTACGCACCTTAAGAGTATCTCTTTAAGGTTAGGATATCTAAAGATATCTCTTTAAGGTCTTTGACATGACGTGACTATAGTGAGGTCCACGTTATAATGGCAGTGTGGGATTGACAATACTGTTCTTTTCTATCATACAACAAAACAGGTAGCACTATCTCTCTCTAGCTTTGCGATGTCTGTTTTCCAGAATATTTTATTTTTACTTTTGACAGTGACTGTTCAAAAGTAGACAAAGAATTCTCAGCCGCCAGTTTTTTTCTTCATTCTATCAGAGAAAACTTCTATAATTAATTATTGTATTCTGTGATTCTATCAAAATACTTTAGTACAAAAGTCGTATAATTGATTTTAAATGTATTTTTGAATCGATTATATAATCTTTAGACATTACCGTATGAGAAACACAAATTAAAATACCTACCTGAAATGACATTTTAAAAGTGGATAACTAACCATCCTAGAATTCATCCATGCTTCAGTTAGCCTATACGTATAGGTTAGACCTACTCGTACCGGTATAAATAATATTGAAAGGTTTTTTCAGAATTATTTATATTGAAATTACTCATTTTTGATAGGATTTCTATTTTTCTCTCATTTTTAAAAGAAATTGGAATAGAATACCTAGCAAATAACTTAATTTCTGTTGTTTTGAGATTCAGATTGGTGTATCACAGCTTTATAGAATAGCCGTCATTTCAGGTTTGTATAAAAAAAATCTGATCTCAGTTATAGAAGCAAAATTTTTTAATCAAATTATAAAAAATATATATTCTTGATTGATTCGACATGAAATTGATTACTTTTTCAAGGAAACTATAATTATTATTAGATCAAATTTAATGGGATGAATTGAGTAACAGCTGTGTACACTCAGTGGCAAAATGGAGAGACTTGGCAAAGTTTTTCTCCTTTCTTTCTTACCTGCCATTATAACGTGGACCTCACTATGGTATTTGTGCCATGTAAAGAGCATTGGTTGGATAGGCGTTTGATTGCTAGTTTCCATTCTAGTTTCTATTCTGTGTCAACATGGCGTCATAATATTAAGATCATGTCACGCTGTTTGCGTCGTCTTGAAATTTTCAATTTTTATGAATAATTACTAGGTACCTCTGATATACAGCAATTTTGAAATGGGTTAAATCTACATAAAATGAGGTAATTAATGAGATTCTCTTGTTGTCTACAGGGTAGAAATAGCTGTATTGTAAACTAGAATTTTCTTAACTTACATGAAGAATGCACAATGGTTTTTGTAGGTACAAGTTATTTAAAATTACTACGATACCTGTAAGAAATTGCGTATTATTAGAATTATGATAAGCTTGAAATAATGTTTTTCAATGTTCTCTTAGTAGTTGTATATTATTATCAATATCAACTTATTTTTACTACGATGAACAATTTTTAAATTTGACGGTATTTTGATTGGAAGAGTTTCAAGAAAGTGTAAGTTTTAGTTTTGGGCTTAGGTTAGATATTTAAAAAAAGTAAAGTCAACCTATTTCCGTTAGCCTTGGACTATGACTACGATTAAGTTAGAAAAATTAAGTTAACTATAAAATCATGCAATGGATTTACTTAGGTAATCTATTATTATCATCGGTTAATACAGTATTCTAAGTATGCACACAAATGCCGATCTGAAATCACGTGATAGGTATTTATCAACCTTTGTAAAGGCTATTTAAGTTATTTATTAAAAATTCATTAAATAAAAATACTTCCAACTTGAAGTGGTTGACAGCTTTCAACACCCTAATAATGTATCTTATGATAGGCTATGATAACTTTGTAATATGTAAACTTACTGAACTAAATTAGAACGAAAGAGAAACCTTTTTGATGTATTAACAAGGCTTTATCAAACATTAACGACAACCAAAATAAAACATACAATTGATTTGCTTAGTAACTAGATCATATGATTATAGATCATATGATCAATATCATCACATTCACTCCACCTAGGAGAATGAATGTTCATAGTCCTTTAAATAAATTGGAAGCCTTTTTGTCCTTGTGCTTCTTCGATTTGCGTTAGCTTCACTAACGTCAGGCTCTTGAACTGAATGCGGATCCTCCGTTCCTTGGGTGTCTGGAGATACAATTCCAGAATACTCATCTGGTTTTAATTCCCACTCTTGCTCTTGAACTCTGAAAGGATCTGGAAATGATGGTGGTTCTTCTACTTCTTCTTCCGAGCTGGCTATGGGCACAGTCGGAGCTAGATCCCTCGTAGACACTGTCTTTTCTCTTCCATCTGGATATTGTACGTGAGCGTATTCACCATTTCCTTGAAGTAGTGTAACCTCTTCAAAAAGCGGGTTATATTTCGATGTTCTCACGTGCTTTCTGAGTAATACGGGTCCCAGTGAGATGAGCCAAGATGAAGTTGATCCGCCATTTCCTGTTCGTCTAGGAAACCGGAATATTCTTTCGTGTGGAGTTTCATTGGTGGATGTACATAGTAGGGACCTGATCGCATGGAGTGCTTCTTATAGGCAGTCCTCCCAGTGTGTGATTGGAAGTTTTCTAGATTTTAGAGTCAATTGAACTGTTTTCCATATCATCCCGTTGTGTCTTTCAGCCTGCCCATTCCCTCTTGGATTATAGGGTGTTATTCTGCTGAAAGCAATCCCATTCAATGTTAAGTAGCTCTTGAGTCCCTGAGACATGGAAGATGGTCCTTGGTCTGAATGAATATAAGCTGGTGTTTCAAACATAAAAAATATACTTTCCAAGGCCTTAATAACAGTTGTGGAAGACAAATCAGGTCAAGGTATAGCTAGAGGGTATCTAGAGTATTCATCAATCACTGTCAGAATGTAATTATTTCTGGTTTTTGAAGGTATCGGGCCCTTGAAGTCTAAGTTGAGGTGCTCAAATGGTGATGTAGCTTTGATAAGAGTTCCTTTGTGGCTGTAAAATTTTGGTTTTATTTCAGCACACACTCTGCATTGATGGCCTGTCGTACTTTATCAAGGGAGAATGGTAGATTTTTACTTTTTATCCAGTGATAAAATCGGGCTGTACCTGGATGACAGAGTGTTTAATGGTATCTCTGGAGGTTTTGTATTCTATTTGTTACGTTAGCGCACATTCGGGATAAAGCATCTGCTGTTACATTCTCTTTTCCTGTGCGATAGCTGATGTCATATGTGAAACAGGAGAGTTTCAAGCGCCAGCGACAGATTTTTTTCATTTTTAATTTTACTCTGGTGATGTTTGGAAAATATGAAAGCGACTGATCTTTGGTCTGTGATAAGTTGGAAGTGTCGCATTAGAAGAAAGTGGCGCCATTTACGAACGGCTTCAACTATGGCACAAGCTTCTTTCTCTATAGCTGGATGATGCCGTTCTGTTGCTGATAGGGTTCGGGAGAAGAAAGCAACAGGTTCGCCCAATTGTGATAGAGTAGCAGCAATTGCAACATTTGATGCATCAGTTTCTACGACAAAGGGAGCTTCTGGATCAATGGAAACTACCATTGCATCGAGTATAGATTGTTTCATAGCTTCAAACAATAAAATGTTAGTTTGATTCAGTGGGAATGTAGTTTGAATTAGAGGCTGTATCTTGTCTGAGAAATTGTGAATAAATTTTGAATAGTGAGAGAACATACCAAGTACTCTTTTCATTGAAGCTGCATTCGTCGGCGGGGGAAGGATTTCAGTGATTCTAGTCTGTTAGGATCTGGGCGGATAGTCTTGTCCTTGATAATATAGCCAAGGAGATTAGTTTCTGATATTGCAAAAGAGTTTTTTTCCATATTTATTGTCAATTTGTACTTGTGACAGCATTCATAAAGTTTTTCAAGTTTCTATCATGCTCTTCTGTTGTAGTTCCACAAATAGTAAAGTCATCGAGATAGGCAAACGTACTTGAGAGATTCTCTTTTTGAATGATATCATCAATCACTCGTTGGAAGGCAGCAACCCCGTTTGTCCCCGTTTGTCACTCCGTTTCTGATAGAAACGGTCAGCTGCTTCAAAAGCCGTATATAATTTGTCACAATTCCAGACTGGTATCTGGTGATAAGCACTTCGAAGATCAATAGTACTAAATGCAGAATATCTAACAACCTTTTCAACTACTTCTTCTATATTCGGTAGAGGGTATTCGTCCAGTGGAGTAAATCTGTTAATCGTCTGGGAGTATAATCTATCACTATACGCTTTTTATGATTGTCATTGGAAGTTACAAGCACTTGAGCTCTCCATGGGGAGTCACTTGGCTCTATGATACCTTTTTTTATAAGTTTATCCACCTTTTGAGTAATGAATTCCATGTCAGTTTAATTGTAACGTCTTGATTTTACAGCAATGGGTTTGGTGTTTGGAATAATGTGCTGAAACAGCGGATCAGGTTTGACTTGAGCAGTGGCAAGACCACATACTTTTAGTGGGTCTTTGTTCCATGAAAAGACATATACAGACCTGAATTATTAGACAATAGATCATGACCGAGTAATACATCACAGCAGAGATCTTTGAGAACAAGGAGAATTACATTTTTGTGCTTGTGGCCAAGAATTGAGAGATTAACTGAGCATTGCCCAACAACTGATGATCGGAGAGAGGTAGTAGCCATACAAATTTGTTCATTAGACGGGTGAATTTCTAATTTCAGATCTTTTGCAAGTTGTTTATTAACAAAACTACTGGAACTGCCAGTGTCAATTAGCGCAGCTACTCTAAAATCATTCAACAAAGCCGGTACAGTAGCTTTACTGAGTCCTGGAGGTGACGAATTACAGATTTCTGCTGCTGATACTAGTTTATCATTCTTGTGGGTCTGATTTGATCTGCACATTATTGCATAATGCCCTTTTATTCCACATTGGACCACGCTAAGGCGTGGGTAGAAAACCTAGACATTTCTTTGTAATTAGAAATTTAGATCATGATCGACAAAATATATATGCACCTTCAACTTCAAGCAATAAGACATATATATATTCCACATTTCCTACAAAATATATTGCGAGCCCCCTGCTCATTTCCCCTATTCATTTCTGAAGTGTGAGTTGAAGCCACAGTAATCATATACTTTGAATTCTTTTCTTGATAGAGTAGCTTGTGCAATTACAGGCTCAGCCTAAGTTAGAGATTCAACTGAGGATTTGACTACAGGCTGTGCGGCGTTGAGTAGCAACGAGGACGAGCTGAAACTAAGTGAGTCACGGTATGCTGATTCTAAAGTTCTAGCGTGGTCTACTATTGCATGGAAATCTAAAGATTTTGATTCCAAGAGACGTCGAATATCTGGAGACAGCAAACCACTTATAAAAGCGTCTCTCACATAATCATCATGATTCTTTTCTGCTGTTACTGCCTTGAATTTATATTTTTTGCCTAAAAGCATTAGTTCTTCAATAAATTGATCAATAGATTGGCCTGGTTGTTGTTTTTAGTTTGAAGTTCATGACGTGCAAATATTTCATCAACTGGCCTAGTATACAATTTTTGTAATGAACTAAGAGCATCGGTATACGTACCACAGTGACTTATTCATTCGAATACTGCTGGAGATATAAAATTGACTAGTATTTTGAGTTTTTCTGCATCCGTCGATGTATTGTTGAAATGAGATTCATAAACGTTTTGTACCAATGTTCCCATTCCGTTTGAGCTGTGGCCGAGTTTGCGTCCAGATCCAGACATAGAATTCTTCGAAATGATTTTATTTCAATTCGTTCTTCATTTATATCAGATTAATCTCAATTGAATACATGTTCTAAAAGTGTGATTCAAAATCTATGAATTTACATGAGAAAATTTTTGATAAGAAATGGGAATATTTATAGATATTTATTTATTCATCCAATCATTTTATTTAGAATTAAGCCTATACTTCTAGAAAAGTATAGGCTAAAGACAAAAACGGCTCTAATTCCAATTCATACAACAGATATGGGGAAATGAAGGGCTGAGATTCAAGTTTGACATGTCTTATGAGGTGGCGATGAATCAGAAACGACTGGGAACCAACTAACCACTACATTAGTCTACTTTGGTCTCATTATTGTCCAACAATTTTAAGTTTGATGAAAAGTGTATGGTAGCTACGCTTTACAAGTCACCACATTAGTCAAACAATATTCTCGAAAACCATTGACAGTACATTGGAAAAAGAGCATGGGTTACATAATTTCGAGGATCGAAGGAATTAATTACTTAAATGTATTAAATAATTGATATCATGAATTATATTGGCTCCTATAGATTAGGCTACTCATTCACTTATAAGTAAGGGATCAATACATTTTCTATTTTTGTTACTGGATCAAATGTTGGATAAATTATGTCAGTTGAACGCTTCTATACATGCAACATCCAATTTTAACTTATGAAATGTAGTAGCCTATTCAACTCATCATTAAATGTTAATTTTTGCAGTGACACACTCGCTGAAACATGGAAGAAACTAGTCAGTACTTGTTGCACCAGTTGAAAATCACCGTTGAAGGTCTGCTGATCACGCAGCCCACTAATGTGTGGCATGTCTACGGCGGTCTCAACAGGCTTCATAGCATTTTCGAAAAGATCTTCAAACATGGATGCAGAGTTTTCAATCAAGAGGTAAGTAAAGACATGGTTGATGAGTCGTTAACCAAGACGTACTTGAAGTATGGGTAAATTGTTGTTGATCAATGGGTTGGTAAAGGAAAATGTAGAAAAACGCTAGTAAAACGCAGATGTATGTTTGGCGTTATTTCAAATCCCTTACCCTTATTTGAACATTTTCCGTCAAATAGTTTTTAAAGCTGAGAAAACGCAGGAAATCGCTGGAAAACGCAACATATACAACAATACAATCTTTCTGTAAAAATTATGCTCACTAATAGTTACGTTCTCAATATATTTGAACAATGGATACTCTAATTGAAATTGATATGCATGATAATCAATTTACCATATCTAATGTTTATGGAATCATAAGCCAGCTTCGTTAATCACACGTGACTACGCTAACTTTGAACTCCTTCTTATATTCGTTTAAACAAATTCTTAACGATTTATATGTTGTGTTCAGTTGCGTTTGAATAACCTACATTGTTGAAATAGAAGTAGGCAATTGGGAAATGTGCTCATTCTCATGAAACATGTGTGCTCTGTGTGATGTATTGTTGTGTTGTGAGTCATGCTTACCCATACATTCGGCATTCAGTACAGTAGCTCTCTGTTATTATTTCCAACAGTATTGATTTAAATGAGTTCAAGGGAGCCAAATTGTAAGTTCAGACTTTATGTAACTATTGATCAACTTGAGATTACACTCTTTAAATAATTTCTTCATACAATACACATGTAATTTGAGTATATAATTTCTACACTTGAGTACCTATTTCGATAGGGCTACTTGAAAGATTAATTGTTACAAATGATTACTAGTACCGATCAAGTAACTATCAAGTATCAAAAATTATTATCATCATTAATTGATAATAAATGAATATTTGTTAATATTCTCATTAATAATTATTATGTTGAAAATACAATTAAAAAGGGCACTACTAATTCTTTGTGATCAATTGCTAAATTAATCAAAAGTGTTGAATGGTTGTTTAACCAACTGAATTAGTTCGGCTTAATTCACTGAACGCCGAACTGAAA
Organism: Nilaparvata lugens; assembly: GCF_014356525.2. Taxonomy (NCBI): domain Eukaryota; kingdom Metazoa; phylum Arthropoda; class Insecta; order Hemiptera; family Delphacidae; genus Nilaparvata; species Nilaparvata lugens. Next base: position 35,517,571 of record NC_052506.1, read on the forward strand.
TTTCTGTTTTGAAATTTCAGAGTATTGAGGTGTTTGTCCAATAATAGATATCATTAAAGTAACTAACAGCTTATCCATTGAAGAAGACACCTATAATTGGCACATGATACAGTGAATCATGAAATTTACCTGACAATCAATATTCTCATTTATATCTCAATACGGACTTCCTATGTGCTTAGTCATGCAGAATTTTTATTCCGAAAACACTTTCTTCTCAATCTATTGGAAGTATTTTCTATCAGTACAGTGTTGAATTAAAGTACACGATATCTATATCTCCCAGTTAACGGAATGACTTGAAATTTGGAACGTATGGTCCTTACACTATAAGGATCCGACACGAACAATTTCAATCAAATTCAATCCAAGATGGCGGCTAAAATGACGAAAATGTTGTCAAAAACAGGGTTTTTCGCGATTTTCTCGAAAACGGCTCCAACGATTTTGATCAAATTCATACCTGAAATAGTCATTGATAAGCTCTATCAACTGCAACAAGTCCCATATCTGTAAAAATTTCAGGAGCTCCGCCCCATCTAGGCAAAGTTTGATTTTAGATTCTCAATTAGCAGCCTTCATATTCAATTTAAACAAAAAAATCAAGTGGAAAAGATTGAGCATGAAAATCGAGAAAATGTGATTATTAAATTGCAAACTGTTGGCAACTGTTGGTTCTATTAAATCATTCATTACGAAAAGATAGCAGACCTCGTGTGTCTCCAGCGTTATTGTTCTATCACCAGCTGTCTCATAATCTTTGAATAGTAGATTTGAGATACGCGAGAACACTAGCGTCAGGTGATAAAATTTCATAACGGCAAGGAAAGTTGTGTGACTGCGCCACACCAGATTTTTATATTTATAGATGAATGTCTGTTTGTGTGTTTGTTTGTTCCCTATAGACTGAGAAACTACTTGACAGATTAAAGCTGCGTTTACACCGGAGTTAATAACACAAGTTTTTAACATTTTTGTTATCAACTGATGTTAATTACAAAAGTTAATAACATCATGTTGAGTTGCGTTTACACCGGAGTTGATAACATGAGTTATTAATAAAAAAGTTGTCAACTTGACTGAATCGACAAAAAATTCACTTGGAAAAAGTTGATAACTCGTGTTTTCAACAGAAAATTCCTTGTTATTAACAATATTCATGTTATCCATCGAGAGTCGGTAATTTTTAACTGTTTTGTTAATAACAGGCTACTATCTTCCCCGCAACCCCCTCGCCCAGCATCACTACCCTACAACTACAGCTGTTCCCTAATAACTACAACTGCAGACAAAACACGTGACAAAGTTATTAACTTTTGTTGATAACAATACTAGCAGCCAAAAGAAAATGTTACTAACTTATGTTGAAAACTTTTGTTTTAAACTGTGGTGTAAACGCATTATAATTTATTTACATAAGATCAGATGAAGATCATTATTTTAATGATCACACTCATGTTTCAATTCAAATTTGAAGACAATTTTTTGCTTTTTATTCCGGCTGTTATATCGTATGAATAGTCTCGTTATAAAATCAAATGGAAGTCAATTATATTGATAACAAAATCTTATTAATAACAAGGAATTTTCTGTTAGAAACATGAGTTATTAATTTTTGTCAAGAGAAATTTTTGACGATTCAGTCAAGTTAATACATTTTTGTTAATAACTCGTGTTATTAATTCCGGTGTAAACGCAGCTTTATAAATTATCACTCTCCTATCATTGAGAAACTGGAAAATTTCGAAAATTTATTCACCAGCGAAAGAGAGTTGTTCATGATCCACCTCATGAAAGAAAGTTGTTCATATTGCATTTATTAATTACTGAAGAATGACGGAATAATTTACTTTTTTTGAATTTAGCTTAGCTTTTATTCATCATAAAATGGAAGATGGAAAGAATATGGATTCTTTCCATATTATGGATATAATAATTCTGTGTGATTCATCGTACATCGCATATTTCCTGGACATCTATTGACAATCAACAACTATGAAAACATTGAATTAATCGTTGAAACACTGATTTAACCTATTTTTTTAATTCAACACTTTATTAATAGATATTACTAACAATTGATTGAGAAGTATATGTTTCCGGAATAATGAATGCTGCATGACTGAGCATATAGGAAGTCCGTAATTCGAGATGTAAATGAAAATATTGATTGTCAGATAAATTCCATGATTCACCAAATCAAGTCAAGTATGACATGAGATACATTATCTTGTTGGCGGTACGAAGCTCGCCGGGTAATTTAGTTGTAAATAAAGCTTCATTATTAATAGTCAACGCCGAAGAAAGACAGGCTCATTCACCAGGAATACTATAAATTCTATGAGGGACCAGTAAGCCATTAATTTTGAGTACTTTAATCACTTCCATTATGGACACTGGATACATTATGGACAATCAATACGTATGAAAATTGTTAGCTACAGAAAAAAAAACTTTTGATTGCAGTGGCCCCGACTACTACAATATGAATAACCTTTTGGATCAAATATAAGGAATTCCTCACACCTCTCAACTCGTATTTTTTATTCACAAACTATTGACAAAAAATATATATAAGTTATATTGAATGAACTCACGGCTAGTACTCAAGTTTGTCTTTTTCTGGCCGTGCTACAAATAAATGTAGGTATATATTTTACATTTTGTTTTTGTAATCTTGTTGTCTATTAAGAAAATTTTCAATGTTATTTTTCAAGGCAATAAAATTTTAATTCGAAAAAAGAATTATCAACAAACTCCTAAGCAAAGAAAATCTCTGTGCTCTGTTATAATCGGAATGTATGAGACTCCATATACAGCTGATAGAAGGCGCAAACCGAACTGGTTAAGCATACAATAATGGAACAAACACGTGGCAAGCTCGCGCTCTCGATAAACGCAAAATTAATTTGATCAGCTGATTGATAAGATTATTTTAAGCTTTCCAATGATTACAACATAATGTAAAGGTGCGTACAGATCTTAGACCAATTATAGAATAGACACGCTGGGAAGTCTAGCCTCTGAAGCCAACATCTACTGCCATATCACCATATCGTGACGTCAGCATCGGATAGAAAACTTTTCTGCAGAGTTTGTTTACATTGTTTTCTATCGATGCTGACGTCATGATATGGTGATATGGCAGTAGATGATGGCTTCATCGACTTTCAGTATGAATATACAGTGGGCCGTGTCTATTCTATAATTAGTCTAAAGTACAGATATTCGCGCCGCGAACATGAGCAATTCACTATCAATCAGCTGACTACATCTGTATTTTTACAGAAACGGTGAGATAAAGATATAAAAAGCTTGGCATCAGCTGATAAAAATCTGACTATATCTGTATTTTCACAGAAACTGTAAGATACAGATATAAAAAGCTTGGCATCAGCTGATTAAAAGTGAATTGCTCATGTTCGCGGCGCGTATATCTGTACGCACCTTTAGAATGTCATGTGTCAATTATCTCAGTTCCATTATGGCGTTCACCTTAACATGTTCATAATCTTACTTGATATGATCCTTTTTCATCCTTTGAAACCCTTAGAGGCAAAATATCTCAAAATCCGTTCTTAGTGCGCGTCTAGCATGTTTGAAGAATATTTGTGCAAAGTCTCAAGTCTGTAGGCCAATTAGTTTGAGCTGTAGTGTGATTTTACATCAAAATTTTCGAAAAATGCCGTCTCCTTAACCCCCCTGTGCTTCTGATCGGAATTTTTCTGCATAGATTTTTTTTCGTAGCCGAACAAAAAAGTTCCTCATGACCTTGCTGTGCAATGAGTGGTTAAAAAGTACAACATTTTTGGGGGGCCCCAGCTCCCTCAGGGGGGCAAATTTCTGATAATCCTTTCTTAGTGGATGTTTTGAGGTTACCATAAACAATTGTGCAAAATTTCAAGTTTTTAGGCTCAGTAGTTTGAGCTGTGGTGTGATTTCAGTCTGTCGGGGCTTAGCCTTTTATAGATATAGAAGAAAGATTATCAGTCCCCTATCATTGAGAAACTGGAAAATGTTGGAAAAATGATTCACCTCATGGAAGTGAGTTGTTCATATTGCATTCATTAATTGCTAAAGAATGACAGAATAATTCACATTTTTTTTAATTGAGCTTAGCTGATATTCGTCCTAAAATGGAAGATGGAAAGAATATGGAATCCTGTGTGATTCATCGTATTTCGCATATTTCCTGGACCATCTATTGACAATCAAAAAAATATCAACGCATTAAATTTATCTTTGAAACACTGATCTAACCTATCTATTTTTTTAATTCAACACTTTACTGATAGATATTACTACCAATTGATTGAGAAGAATAGGCTATGTTTTTGGATTAATAAATGCTGCATGACTAAACACATAAGAAGTCCGTATTGATATGTAAATGAAAATATTGACTGTCAGATAAATTTCATAATTCACCAAATAAAGTCAAGTATGAAATGAGATACATTGTCTTTTTGGCGGTACGAAGTTCGCCAGGCCAGCTAGTTATTGATAAAAATTGGAGTATATTGTAATACTGAAAAAATAATTACACAAACATTTTCTTCTATGCAATTGAGAGATGTGTTTGGCAAATAAAGTATACAGTCTAGTTCAATGAACGATAACCGATAGAATATTGTTCTCGGACGGCAAAATTTTGAGTCATTGGAATTTGTAGATTGTTTGCTCAATAAAATACTGTTTGAGGAGTATATCTCTTCCGCCTCTAACCATGCTATCTGGTAAACAGTGTTGTAATAATTATTGTCTGAAGCCCCTGTCTCATAAAATGAAATTCATATTCATTATGCGGATCATTCTTTTTTCCTAGCAGTTGAAAGCACAGTTTTTTTGTGAAGAAGTATTCGAAGTATTGAATTGTCATTTTGTCATTCTCATAATATCATTGCTCCGTATATAGAATACAATACAGTCTGTCATTACATTCATCAATAAGTATTCTCAATTTTTCTTTAAATAGCTCAGACAGACAGACAGACAGACAAAAGATATTTATTTCAAAAAAATGCACTTTACATACAAAGTAATAATCTTATGTACTCATTATCAATATAAAACAACAACAAAGAATAAAATCAACCTCATGAATACAGTAAGCCAAGTAAATCTTTAGAAAATGGTCTGCATGGGCAAAAAATGCCTGTGCGCAAACCAGAGTTGCATATTATAGTTTGTTAGAAAGAAAGGAAACACTCATTTTGCTGCATTCAGAATCCTATTTAATATTATTATTACGTACAGAGGATTATTGGATAGCTCAAAAAAATAATAAAAAGATTAATTATTGTAATGATGCTCAAACAATCAAACAATCAATAAAGTCAAACAATCAATCAAAGTCAATCAAACAATCAATTAGTGCAATCAAACAATCTTGTGACTTCCACTGCATTCAAAATACATCTAGCAAAAATCAGCTTGTTCATCAATGGTCATCTTGTTTATCTGGTAGCTCAATAGGTATTTTCAGAGTGGGAAATTGAATTTTTCCTTTGGATTTTCTTGTATTTAGCCTACTTTAGGAAAATTGAAACATTTCTTATTGCATTCGAAACGATTATTTGAACGTTGCAATGCATTGAAAAATTAAATCTGATATTTCATTTTCAATTGAATTCACTGTTAAGAGCTTTATTTTGAGCTTTTAGTACAGAAATATAGTGACACTAACAAATTAATTTTTAGCAAAACATTTTGGTGGATTGGGTACTTATACATTCATTTCAGTTTCAGTGACAGCAGTGTTATAAATTATTCCTAAAAATAAAATAATTAATATGTACTCTGACAATATCAATTTCTGCTTCATTTCCTAAAAAATGAAATTGTCCAAATTGGAAATGTTTGTTGTTTTCAGGGCGAACCTGACTGTTGGATATTTATACAAGGTTTGAGTTGGCTGCAGCCTTCACTAGCCGCATCGCCCACTTTCATTGGCAACGTCGAGAACGGACCTCACCCTCATTCGCCGCCTGGAGCCAGACCAAACAAGGCCAAGTTGTGGCTTTTTAAAAGGTGAGTTCTTACATAAATGTCTGTAGTGTAGACATAATTATATTATTTGTACAATTTTTCACACATAATTGTTTGAAAATCAGTGTACATGATGATTTTTAATAATACTGTGTAACAGTGTTACTTTGAATTGTGATGGCAATACTGTCATTCGCTGTATACTTTCTTGTATACTAACTTTTTCGGTTTCCGAAATCTTTGTTATCTTGTTTTATTTTGTGGCAATACAAATCGACAAAAAATCCATTCTGCAGTTTACCGACTCTCTTCTATCGTTTGATACTTCTTCCTTTCTCGCCTATTTTTTTCAAAAGGACAGGGTTCATGGCTTGGTGATGGATATAATATACGATATTTCCAGATGGCTGTTGGTTAACGATCATCAGCTTCGATTATAATAATGATTATTGCCTAGAATGGTTTGAATCGTGCATAAATCGGTATTGGAATACCAAATATCTGTCAATTTCATCTATAACTGACATCATTCATATTTTATTAGGTGTACTTTTAAGAAATTCATCTGAAAAAATCTTATAGCTATAGATATTCTTCTTCTAATTCATAAACACCGATTTCAAATGTGAAAGAACTCCCAAGCTTCTGGAAAAAATAACCAATTCAGGCAATTGGGTGTTTCAACAAGTCTGTGTAAATGTTTGCGCCATTCAATAAATATACCAATTAAATATGAAAAATAGAATTTTCGAATCCGAACAAGACTTCGGACTATGTGTAACCTTTTTTTTAAATTTGGGAGAGGAATATCACAAGGTTACATTTTTTTTCTCTCCCTATCATTTTTTGTGATATACTTATTGTATGAATCAATAAAGAATCACGCAATCCTACAAATAATGTATGAATGATAATAACAAAATTTTCATTTTCACTATCCCATCAGTTTGAAATAATTTGCTTGAGATTGTAACAAATACTGAACTATTTTCCAATTAGAAGAATATTCTAGTTAATTTCTAGTTAATATTCTAGCTAATTAATTTATACATCATGAATAACATGAGTTGTGGTTTTGAGTAATGAAAAGTGCTTCATTTTAAGCCTCTTAGTATAAAAAATTCAAAAAGAGATTCGCGAAACTGAAACATACACCTAGAATATTTTAAAAATAATTCGAGTTCGGTATTTACTGAATATTATTTTACGTGATTCATCAGTCAATTGAATTGCATATTGTTTATAGATGTTCTAAATGAACTCAATTTTCTTTATATACTGTTGTGAATGAAAACATTGTTGATTGAATAGTAGAGTGAAGATGATAACCCAATAACGTGACATTGAAGCAATCAATCGATGCGGCCAATAATTATTGTATGATTGCAGCCTTGAGTCACATACGCTGTCGCAGAAGCTCTCTTGGCTGCTGACTGACAGAGAACATCTTCTCTCTTGCTTTAAGCCTACCGCTTTTCTGTGCCAGGAGAAGTATAGTGAAGCCACTTTGATTTGCCTCCAGGCAGTCGAACAAAACCAACTATCGTTTCTCAGTGACATTGATCCAAGTCTGGTAATTGAACTGAATATTCTTTTCTTCTTCTCACATATTTTGTGTCTCTTGTTATCCTCATTTTACATTTCTAGTTGAGTAGTTTACTTGGAGCGTTGACAATAGCCAACCATCTCAATGAAGGCAAAAATGAATAGAGATGACCCTTATTTTATTGCACTAGATTTATTAGAAATTCTATAAGATTTTCTAGACTTTACGTTCCAAGGATTGGTTGACATTTCGATGTAGCTAATTAGAAAAATTGAAATCGCAATATTTTTTATTGGATGGAGTTAGGACTTGAAGATCCTTTGGCACCAACGTTGATATTTATTTCATTAAAAACCGAGGTTTGCTGGTGATTAATAATTAGATCATAGCCGTGGTTTTGATTTGATTCAAAAATTATTTATCATAATTGCTATTGTAAATAGTAACTCAAACTATTAAAGTGCTTTCTTAGCTTTGTAATCTGATCTGATGCAAATAATAATTTTCGATTTTATAGAAATTATCTAAAAACTAAATTTTTAATGAACATATATTACGCCTGTATGTGGATGAAACTTTTATTCTTTCCTTTGTTTCAGTACTTGCTCAAATGGAATGTAGTTAAGTCTCATCGCCGATGTGCCTCTTTCCCCGAAGGAATCAAAATGACTGTCGATGGAACAAGTAGCTTGAAAAAGGAAGGCACTGAACTTATGAGCATCAGTCCCACGCTTCCTAATCCGAAAATCGATACAGTTGAATCGTCATTGAGTCGTGATGCTATCAGCAACTCTCCCAACTTTAGTCACACCGCACAAACTACCGAGAAACTCAGTCCAAGTCCAAGCTCCTCTGAAAATAAGTCCATATCGAATCTCATGCGCCTTAAGCCATGGCACAGTTCTCCTTGCCTCTCTGATACTCTCCGTCCTACCAATAGCAATCAAGACTCATCGGAAAAGCACAAATATTTGAACGTCCCTGAATCAAAAACCGAGCCTTCATCTCCAGCCATCAGCGCTTATAGTAGATTAGAGAAGAAATCTCCGTATGTTTCCCCCACCAACTTGTTGAAAAGTATAAGTGTCCTTAGAATTGACTACAAGGAATTGCAGAAAAATGAACCACTAACCAATGAAAGTTCGAGAACTGGTTTGAAATTGAAGTCCAAGTCGAGCAAAACTAAATCTTTGATGACTGATTGTATAGTAATGCACGATGTACCGAAAAGTGAATCGTTGCTGATCAAAAGTGATAACTCAATTAGCGATACACCTCTAGTCAACTCAACTAGTTGCAGTAGTTCCAGTTTAACTTGCAATGAGTCTTTTATGGCGAGTGAGAGTAAGAACGCACGACTTATTCCATCAGCGCGTAGGAGAAGGAAAGAAAGCCCGAAATTGTTGAGTGTGCCTCACAGCATCTGGGAGGAGACGGATGAGGTGATGGCGGAGGCGAAAGCCAAGAGCAGCGGCGGCGGCAGACTGAAGCGAGTGAGCTCCTCGCCGCTGGTGCGATCGCTGCCTGCACTCGCACTCGAAAAGCAGCACTGGAATGTGGCACGCAAGAAGAGCTTCATAGAAGATGGCGGCAGCAGCATCCAGCCCATGTCCACCAAGTTCTTCCCGCGACCCACGCAAGGCCAGAGCCTCGCCAGCTTCCTCTCCTCCTCTCAGTTCACCAGAGCCAATGCTGAACTCGACCGCGAGAATGCTCACTTCAGCATCTCTGAAGCGATCATCTCAGCCATAGAGCAGGTAAAATTTCATTACTTTATTTGCTAAATTGACGAACTAAAATATTGTACCATTCATTAGTTCTAGAAATTCATTGACAGTGTTCCATATTTGTGCCGTTCAGGTTTTGATGTTCTATAATGATTCAATAGATTACATTAATAGTGATGACTCATTTGATTCTGTTGGTTTATACTTCAAACAACACTTTTGGACTTTTTCAAGCAATAAAAAAAATCAAATAAGCAAAAGGCATTTATGCCTATATATTTTTTTGTTCTCATTCAAATTAAGTTCCTTGTACCATGAATTCAATGAATGAATTTTAATTCATGTTCCATGATTCAAATTGAATGTATCTTGCATTCTTGTGAAAGTAAATTATTTATATTAGTTTATTCTGATATTTAATAATGATGAAATAACATGAATTACAACTTCATAAAGCAGAAATTGTTATATCTTGAAGTATTGTTCGTAATTGGAAGGGGCTAGTGCGATCGATTTTCCCAATTTATTCTATGCTAATTAATCCACCATTATTATTTGAGAGTGAGACACTATGGCTCTTATAACAGTTTACTGATGATCCGAAATCTTCTATCTATTTTTTTTCTGTACAAAAACTTTTGAATCTTCTATTGCTTTCCTGTTGAACTATGTTTCTTGTGTTTTAACCTTTCTTTCGCCCATGAGTTTGTGAAGTAAAATTAATCATAATTTTACTTCACAAGCATACATTAAGTTAATATTAGTATATGTTTGATAATCTGTATTATGATCTAGGTGTAGAATATATATTGTACAGTTTAATTCATTTAAGGTTTGATTTGTAGGTGAAGTGTAATCAGCTACTTGGTCTGGTAGAAGAGAATGCTTATGAAAGTGACGAGGAGATAAACAGTTTGAAGCAGCGAATTCGCCTAAGAAGACGACAAAAGCAGGAAGAACGGAGGCGCACACTTATTGGAATCACATTGCTCAGTGACGGAAAAACTGATAGTGAGTTCATTTAATCTGATTAAATCTATATACTTCGATCAATTGCTGTGTCACTATAAATTGTTTTGGAAAACGTTTTTCATTTTATAGTTTAAGCTTCACACACACTAGACAAACAATATTTTTGCTCAGCAAGTCGTGCTACTTTAATCCTACTTCGTATCAATTAGTCATTTGAATTAGTTTCAATTTTAGTTATAAAGCTCACATCGTCCAATTCACGGTTCAGTCTTGCATGGAGGATTTAATCAAATGTCATTTTCTGAGAAATGTTTCAATGAAATTCAATATTTAAACTTTATCTTTTCCATTTTTAATCTCTGACAATTTTAGGATCAATGTTTTGTATGTTGAAGGTTTTTTTTTATTTTCATATTTTCTCTATTGTAAAATTTCTTCTGATTATTTTTATAAGCTTCCCCACATATTAATATGACACAATGTATCGTTTCATGTGCTAAAGAAAGATTTGTGTGATTGAATCGTATTGTTCACTCATGCAAAACATTTTCAGCTACCACAACAACTGATCAGAGCGCTAGTCCGTTGTCTTCTTCACTTGGCGATAGTTCGGATTCTCTATCGACGGATGACGTCGATGATTTAGAGCTGGACCAGGTCACTTCCAGCAATCTTGACGATCTATCCAAATCAGGTAGGTTTGCGTCATTGTTACCAAATTGAATGGGTAACTTGACCGGGCCAAAAATGATAATTAAAATGTGATTTGAAATGTTTCAAAAGGAATTTGAATCTCCAATGGAAGATAGAGATGATAACGTAACCAGGCTTTTTATTTGCCATGGCTAATCAAACTTAAGTCGCAAAAGCTCATTGAGATGCTATGCAAGTTTTTAGATAGGACTATTTATAGTTCTGTTTGAGTAGATAAAAAGTAGTACTGTACTTTAATATTCGGTCGTAAAATTGTAGTATAATTATGTAGTCGTATTGTTGTAATCGTATATAATGCATTCATATAAAATAATAGTGATAGCGTATATTTTATTGTTAAAATATTCAAGATAAATTAATTGTACTGGGTGTATATTTTTGTTCACTTTTATTTATTCATTTTTTTTTTGAAAGTTGACTACGAATACTGGTTAGTGTGATCAGCTTAGTTCCTGTTTTTTAAATTGTAATTTTCCATGCTTTTGTAAAAAAGGAATAAATTTCATTATTTCAAAATCCAGTGTACGACTTATAAAAATGGCTTATAAAAAATACGGCTTGGAAAAACAATTTGATGTTCATTTTATTAAATAACTTGTTGATTATTTTCTGTTATTATTATTTGAAACTACTGAATGTTTGTAATTATTATTGACAAATCCTCAGATTGAGGTTGGAATCATGTTGTTTATAGAACTGGCAGTGCTGTGCGTTGTGTGTTTTGTTAATTGATTCAAATATCAATGTATTGATTCGTTTTTTTTCATTTAATTATTAATTCCATTAGCCTACTATTTTGTTGTAGGTCTGTCAATGTCAATGGCGTCGCTCTACTCAGAGGCGGAGATATCGCGTTGTTCAGGTGGGGCTGGGGCTGGGGCCGAGAATGTGGTGTCGGCGGAAGCGGTGGCTCTGTCGCTGCTCAGCCAGTTCAGTGACAAGCAGTTGCCCAGAGCATCCGATATCGAATGGCTGGTGTCTGAAAAGGACGCCCCACAACAGGTTTGCACCATCCATAAATCAATAATATACAAACATACATCATTTGAAATGATACAGAACAGAACAATAAGGTTTATTTATTTATTTATTGATATACATATACATATAAAGGCTCACAGACAATATCATGAAGAGCCTTTTTTACACAATTAATAGATAGCCATACTACATAATAAAGAAAACTTAGAAGATGAAAAATATTATGGAAAAATTATAGAAGAGAATAAGATAAAAAGTAAATCAAAAATTGAAATAATAATAATAATAATAATAATAAAAAATAAAGAAAACAAAAAGAGTTTCAGCCAGAGCTCATAACATTTCATGACTCAAACGAGCTACAAGATAAATTAATTTCACAATTTTTCTTAAAGACATTAAATGAGTTCGAAAACGGATCTATATGTTTATTCAAAGTATTATAATTTTATAATCTTAGACTTTTAATAAGAAACGAATTGTAGTGATGAGTAGTTCTCACAAAAGGAATGTTGAACAATATATTTTTCTAGGCCTAGCATAAGGTACATTGAAATTCAATAAATTTATGAATGATGGAATATGAACTTTATGATTTAAAATGTTGAATAATAGCAATAGAGCATTTACAGATCTGCGTAATTCTAGAGAGTGCACTTTAAATATCGATCTTAACTCACTAGTTGGGAAATTAAAGGGACAAAAGCAATTAAATTTTTTTATGTATAAATGTCTCAGAATTCTATTTTGAATTTTTTCAATTTCATGAATGTCTGTAACATTATAAGGCCCCCAAACTACTGCAGCATATTCAAGTTTATTGCGAACTAGTGCATTGAATATTCTTAAACTAACATCACAATTAGTGAATGGTTTGGTATTGCGAAATATAAAACCCAGTAATTTATTAGCACTACCTAGGGTATAGTTAATGTGGTTCTTGAAATCAAGTCTTGGGTCCATGATAACTCCAAAATCTCGGATGTTATTAACACAGGTTGAATAGAATTAGAGTAATATCAAGCTAGTCTGGACGCAAAGCACAGAGCAATAATTGCTCTGTTCAATGTTTAGTCCGTATTCAATAGTTTATCCAGCACTTGAATTGAAGACGTTCTGCCAAAAGCCAAGATATAGCACAAGGATTGCCTTAGTATTGTATCTACCAATGTTTACATCAGTGTTGTTACATAAATAAATGCATGAATAGCTCGACCAAAGTTTTGTTGTCTTATGATGTGAGTGTGTTGTTGGCAGCTGCTGCCGCTGCCGAGAAGCTGGCCAGTGAGTCCAGACGAGGCGGAGGACCAGGACATGCGACAGGCCACGCTGCTAAGGGGCACCACAGACTGGGCGCCCCCCCGGCCTCAGGTCATCTTCACCCTCCATCCTTCGCCCGTGTAAGTAGCTCTGAATTCACAAAAATATTTTGTCTTTAGAATAATTATATTCTACATGTTATATAATTGACATAGCCTATACAATTGTTATAAAAATTATAATAGGCCTAATACATCATTATATAGTTGACTACTGTATAATATATTGTAGTTTTCATATTAATTCTTGAATGGGAAACAGAATTTATAGGTTATGTGCTCTAGCCGCGGCGGCGGCTCTAACCAGTCATCGCTAAGGAACTCCAACTTTAGGATAAACGTTTTCCTTCTGAGCATTGAATTGAATAATTCTCATCCCATTCATGGAACCTTTCTGAGTGAATTCTGTCTTTCTGATGGAAAGTTCTGAGAAAAGCTCCCATAATAAGATTAGAAGGAAGCCATACTTCTCCACACTCTTAGCGGCTACCGGCAGTCATTTTGATTTCAGAAAAAGTTGTTACCTTATTATTTCTCAATAGTTTGGTGCATTTTCGAGTTGTCCTCTGACTACAGTAACAGTATAAATAATTGCAATGTATTAAAATTACTGGAATCATAAAATAACATTTACTAATGAAATAATTATTATAAAATAACATTTGATTGTAAGTGTAATTGTAATGGCTTTCTTCACGTATGGCTACCGTAGTTGTAGACATTATCATGTGAAATTTAATGTCCTTACATAATTGTGTTCAAGCACCTAAAATAATTTGCATGATCACACCGGTACCTGAATGAAACGCCAGCCAACCAGATGTTTATATCTGTGGAAATATTTGGTCGAGAAGACTGCACCCTTACTCTGCTAATTATAAGAATTGCCATCAGCAGATGTTCCCAAATGCCCTCTATGCACGACATGAATGAAAAATGGTTATTACAATACAGTAGTTAGTTTTGGTTGATGTGAAATGAATATTTATAATTTTTATTTATTTTAATAATAGTTTGCTTTCAATGTTGGTGTTTTAGGAGGAGGGTTTTGATGACAAAGCAAAATTACAGATGCGCCGGCTGTGGAATGAAGGTGGTGCCTGATTATGCGCACAAATACCGCTATTGTGAATACCTCGGCCGCTTCTTTTGCACTGGATGCCACATGAATCAGCAGGCCATAATCCCTGGTCGAGTGCTTTCCAAATGGGACTTTGCCAAGTAAGATCATCACAAGTGCAACTTACCTTACTTATTAGCACAATGTGACAGAAGCATCATGTCTAGCTACAATGTAGAGTCACTACAGTGACTTGGGCCGTTGTCTTATTGCAATCACTATCATCAACTGTGTTTCAGATGTAACTTTCTACTTCTAGGTTTTTTCTAGTCCTCTTGCTTCTGGTATCAAGCACTGTTATATTATAGAATCTTTCCGTTAATAATTGGAAACATTATGAAATTGTAATACCCATTTTTCATTGCAACTGCTTATTTATTTGATTACTACTACATTTTCTGCAAGACTGGAGAGTATAGACTATTTTTTTCAGTTATTTTCTAACCTTTGTTTTGTTTTTTCGCGGTAGATTAGGCCTACCTAATTGCTAGACTTGTAAGTGTGTAATGGGAGGGGGATGATCAGGAGACTACAGCTCTTCCTAAACTCTTATCTTAAGGAACGGGACATTAAATAGTTATAACCAATATTTAGTTGTCCTGGCAATCATTGATCAATTTCTGTTACAGGTTATGCCTAGAAACCATACTTTATTTATTAGAAAATAACAATGACTTTAGTCTACTTTCAGTCTACTCATATTCAAGTACAGTAGCTACTAAACCGTCAAGCACCGCTTGCTGGGTTTACATTCTTTTCCACCTTATTCAATACTTCAAACAGCAATAAACTCAAAACAGCTATGTTTGAGCCACGCACAACTATTATTATTCATTTAATTTGAATTTTCCATCCAATTTACATAGATTTAAAAAAGATATACCTACCCATATATGGCTGGTTTCCTATGCTTTGGTACCAATAACATGTAGTTTGGACCAGTACCTGTTCACAGTTACTACTAATTTGTTTTTCTAGTCTATACATCAATTTTTTGGTCCTAAATTTTTTTATTTGTAAGCGTTGATTATGCTTCTATGAGTAGACTGGTTTAATATTGGCTGCAAATAACTATTATTGTAATTGAATTTTATGTCAGTAATTCTTCTGTAATATGTAATAATGTATCCATAACAAATTTAAACTGGCAAAATTCGTAAAAAATTGTTGCTAGTATAATTTTAAAAACAAAAAACTTGTTTTCATTGTTTGTATTTATTCAAAATAAGAGAAACTAATTCAATTTCATTAATGTTCCTAACGCCGGCCACTCTAGTGAGGTCCACGTTATAATGTCAGTGGAGAAAGATAGGAGAACAACAGTTGTTTCAATTTGAGATTAGGATTTTGTGGCGGCTACGATTCTTTGTTGTTTATTTTTTATTCGCTGGTTTATTTGAGGTTGAATTACTATTTTATCATTATTTCCCAGTGGTTCATTTGTTGTTATTGGTGGTTTACTTCTTGTTAGAAACGTTTCAAGTCGTTTCGACTTATGTAAACATCGTATTCTTAGGGCCGGTTTCCGAGCTCGGGATTTAGCTAAGTTCTAGACTTTAACTGGCTTTAAACTCAGGAGTCAGAAAATTGGCTTTCCGAGTTAGAACGTTAACGTAGTCGAGTACTTGAATAGACCCTGGAGTTTAGAGATCACGTTAGACTCTGGAGTTTATAATTTCGCTTTCTGAGTGAAGGGCTTATAAGTCCAGGACTTGAATTAGATTCTCGCCTCTTTCCGAGTCAAGGATTTATCAAAAATCGTCAAGTCCAGAACTTGAAACAGCCTGATTTTATATCGTCGACTGAGGTAGTTTCAAAAATTATGTTCTGGACTTATACTGAGCAAATATATCTTAGTTATTGTTTTGGAGTAGATGAATAGCCAAATAGTCTTGTAATAACTAAATTATTTGGAATAATACATATAAATTCATAATTTATAGTTTGCAAGTCTATTTTGGAATAAAGTTCTATCAGAATTATGCGTACAAAACTAACCTTATTTACACTGTGACAACCTAAAATCTTTCAAGAAAAATAATACAACGATTGTCTTGGAATTTTTTCTCCCAATATGAATGTTATTAATCAATGTCATATTCAGCATATTAATAATAAAAATATAATACAATAATAATAAATTATTATTCAAGTTTTTTTTTTCAAAAAATACGTTTTCTAACTCAATAGCCTACTAAAATGTTTATTCCAAAATCACTGGTTAGGATCAACCATTTATAGCAATAATAGCATAACGGAAAATTAAATTTTTATTCATTCATGTTTCAAAAGGTTAGGTTTTGCTTTGAATAGACCTACAAAGAAATCGAAACGTATTTTCACAAAATTTCTTGTTACAAAATAGTTTGGAGAGCATACTTACTCACTACCATGGCCATACATATCTAAGTAGATATTTAGCCACACCAACAAAGCTCCTCCACCTCTCTCGATTCACCGCGTCCTCCTCGGTTGCTCCAATTCCCTCCATATCGGCCTTCACTTAACTTCACCATTTCCGTCGTGGTTCTCTTCTCGGTAGTCATCTTTCTGGATTTCTTTTGAACTCTTGATTGAGATTGCTGTCATCTTTTCTTCTCAAAACATGCGCAGCCCATCTGATCCTTCTACACTTGAACTCGCATACTACATCTGGCTCCCTATAAAGGTCCCGAAGTTCTCTGTTGTGTCTCTTCCCCCACTCTCCTCCCTCATTTATAGGTCAATAGATTTTTCTAAGGATATTGTTCTCAAATAAAATCGATTTCTTTTCCTTCCTTCTATCTAACCTTCATGTCTCAACACCGTAGAGCAATATTGGACTGATAATTGTTTTATAGATTTTAATTTTCGTAGTTTGTGATAACAATTTTGAGGACATGAGTTTGTTGCATGCATAGAAACATCTGTTTGCAAGGTTTAGCCTATTCTGTATTTCTGTTACTTCTGTGTTTTATTCAGAAATGACAACGCCTAAATACTTTTGTTTACTTTCTCAAGTACTGACCATTCACTTGAAGAGAACCTTGGTCTCTGTTATCTCGATTTCTTGTGAAATGTACATATTTCGTTTTTGTATCATTTACTTTCAGTCCAATTTTCCCTGTTTCCTCCATGAACACTTTTGCTAATTGACTTAGGTCATCTATTTTTTCTGCGAAAATTACCACATCATCAGAAAACGCTAGTGTGTTGATTCCAGATCCAATTTTCACGCCTTCATCCCTATTTGCAATTTTTTGGAGTGCTTCCTCGATGACTATATTGAAGAGAATTTGCGAGAGCCCATCACCCTGTCTTACTCCTGAATTTATCCTGAAAGACTCAAAGACTTGCCCATTCACTCGTACCGAACCTGTAGCATCTGCTATGCTTGACCTGGCCAGGTTTACTAGTTTTTTTTCGGAATTCCAAACTTCTCCATCTTTATCCACAGTTTCTCTCTGTTTATACTATCATAAGCTTTTTGAAAGTCGATAAATAGAACAAAAAACTCTGTTGAATTCCCAGTACTTGGATACAATTTCTTTCAGAATAAATATTTGATTTTTTGTAGACCTGCCTTTCATGAAGCCTGCTTGATGTTCTCCGATTATTTCACTTGAGTATTTCTTAATACAATTGAGGACTATTTTAGATAAGATTTTATAGGGAATGCTGAGGAGAGAAATTCCTCTAAAGTTGCCGCATTCCTCTTTCTCTCCTTTTTCGTGTATGTGTACAACTATTGCCTCCTGCCAGTCATTTGGCATCTTTTATTTTTCCCATATTATCCTTATTAACTCCCACAGCTTATCTATTATTACATCTCCTCCCTTCTTCAGTAACTCTGCTGAAATTTCATCCTCCCAGGAGCTTCATTGTTTTTTAGAGCTGTGACTGCCGCTTCAACCTCTTCTCTGGATGGTACGTCTACGTCGGGTTGTACATTATAGTAGGTCTCTTCATTATTTCCGTCTAGAGCAATGTCCAAATCTTTCACGTTCAGCAGTTCATAGAAATATTCTCTTCATATTTCAAGCACTTTCTGGTTCTCAGTTAATACAACTCCCTCTTTTTCCTTGACCCCATACGGATTTGGTGTGAATCTCTTCTTAAAAAACCTTATTTTTCTATAAAAGTCTCTTGCATTATTCGTTGAACGATCTTATTCTGCTTTATCAATTAAACTATTTACAAACATTCATTTTCCTTCTTATTCGGTTCTCTATTTGATTCCATGTACCTGTCTTTATTCTCTGCTGTATCACTACTTAAAAGACCGGGATTAATTTAAAAATGACTGGAAGTTTTAGTGAAGTTGATGATGGAAAATTGATTGAAAATATTAGAGAATACAGGATTTTATTTGACCACAAGCATCAAGAATATAGAAATATAATCAAGAAAAATAAAATTTGGGAAAAGTCACGGCAGATAAAACTGTTGAGAGAGAAGAATAATTTTATCGTAGCCTTGGCTCAGGTTGGTGACATTGCAACCCAGCCGTGCAAACGAAAACTTTTCATCCGCAGTCGACCGCTGATTTTCAGCCATCTTGAAATTGAGCCCGACCCGGTCGCGGTTGACATAGGATAAGTTCGCATAAACGAAAACGTACCTTTAACCAGATCCTTTTATTTTCCTTTCGTTCTGTTACTTTCTGCTTCAATCATCTGTTCTCTGTTCTGCTATAATGCCAACAATTCAACAGTAAAATATTGAGAATTTTCCAAATGATTATTTCTTCAAGTCCTGGACTCGAATAAGTTGAGAACTGAACAGACCCCGGATTTTAGAAGATAAACCCGTGACTCAGAAAGTCGATTTAGAGCCGAGCGCTTATTTTAGTCCTAGATTCTGTAAGTCCTTATAGATCTTATAGAACTTATAGATCTCGAGCTCGGAAACCGGCCCTTAGTGTGCTCTTCCAGGTTTGGTTTGCTTGTACAAGCGTAATTTGGCTTATACAAATTCGCATGAAGAAGCGTGCTTGACATGCTTGCAGTTTTGTTAGTGGCCGGCCTAATCAGAGTGGGGTTGTATAAATTAGCTTGAGATGAGAAGTTTGACCTAAAGTTGTAGTATTGTTGTATAGAATAATATAGTATATGAATTATTTTTATTAACTCAATTATTATTCAATTATGATTACAGATACCCTGTATCAAGTTTCTCCTATCGACTCTTGGATCAGATGTTCAGTGACCCCTTATTCAACATAGAGGATCATAGTCCGAATCTTTATAGACGTGTACGTTGTTTGGAAAAAATACGTACTTTACGACTCCAGCTGTTCTATTTGAAAGATTTCCTTCTAACTTGTCGATTCGCTCACGAGTAAGTGTGCAGCACTATTTAAACAAAACAAATTGAGGCTCATATTCAAAACGATATCAAGTTTGACCTTGATCAAGTAAGTTCCAGCTGAGAACTGGTTTGATGAAGACGACTTGACAAAAAATAACCGTATTCAAAAGTGCTTACTTGAGATTTTACTTGAACATTCACGTTACTGCAAATGATAATCTCATTGGTTATCCATGCATTATCCAATAAATGAATAGATGAATGAATGAATGAATAAATACATAGATAAGGTACATTGGCATTCTAGATAAAACAAAAGCTTCTCATATGAGGCATAATACAAAATAAATTAATCCAAATAAGGTTTAAAGTTTACTTCAGTGAGTACGACTTTTGATAAAGATTTCAGTTCAAGTTGACTACTGATCTTCTCACTTGACTTAGTTCAAACTTGAAATCGTTTTAAATACGGGTATTAATACTAGTTATTGTAATGACTAGGTAATACATTGCGGCCCAGGCTTTGCATGTAAAAAATTAAGAAAAATAATATCTTTTCGTCTTACGGTATTGATAAGTCTTAAAGATGAAGATTGATTCGTCCGTCTCTGTTCATCCTTGTTTATCATTATTTGCTATTTGAAAGTATTGTTGATTAATCAATTTGGTCAATTATCAAGAAAAGTTCATAAAAACTACTTGTGATTATTCAATAATATTATTGCTCAGATTAAATCCAATAATGCCATTTTTTGTTCACTAATAAACTTTGACTGGAGTAATATTTTTTCATCATGTATAATGTCAATCAAATGTAGTCTTGGTAGAAGGTATTGTGATACAACATTATTGAATTATAGTATGAATTGAACAAGTTGACACTTGGTCATCCACCCGACGAAGTATCAACGTTGCTAAATTGTGAGAAACTCCTATTATCTCTGAAACAAAACATTTTCCAAGGTGTAGAAAATGTTATTTTATCTGGATGAAATGACTGGACATCGACTAACATATTCAATATTCATTAATACAAGAAAACTATGAGTCGGATGAAAAATATATAGAGTCCAATATAGAAGACACACATCCTCTGTAATTTCGATATAATATACACAATAACTTATAGTCAAGTCAATATAGACATGAAATATAGACTTGGACGATACAATTTTTCCATTTATTCCTAGATCTTCCACTCTTCCTAGTTCCTTCGACATCTAAGTGGTCAATCTTTTTTCCCCACATAATCGTCTTCCCTTCTTTCCACATGTCCGTACCATTGCAGTTTTTTCTTGTATTTTCTTTGATATTTCTGTAACCTTCATTCTGTTTCTTATTATTTCATTTCGTATTCTCTCCCTTCTAGTTAGGCCGCAACTCCACCTCAGCATCTCCATTTCAGTGACCTCCAGTCTAAATTCATGGGTTTTTTCAACTGCCCAGTTCTCCGCACCATATGTCAACGCGGGCCGTCCGACTGTCTTATAGATTCTCCCCTTTGGTTTTCCAGTTCTCAGCTATTTCCGCCAAATCCAGTCATAGGATAGAAAAATTCACTCCCTCTTTTTTTAGATTATAAAATGTCGAATAAAATGATAAAAGCATTCGGAGCTCTCTATCTTCAATGAGTTCCGAGCTAAGAGTTTTCAAAAATTAGTAAAATTTCTAAGGAAAAATATATTTTTATTAATTTTCGTTTCTAATTCACAATATTTTCCGACTGTCACGATTGAAAAGTATAATTTAAAATCCCTCTGGGTGTAATTTTGTGCTTCTACATCTTGAGACCAGGTAGAGCGCTCTATCTCATATAGATAGATATTGTTTCAAGGTACACCTGATAACAATGCTCCATGTATTTCGAAAAATACCTCATTTTCAGCTTTAACCATCATCACGACCTTTACTGTCCTTACATTGAGATTTCGAACATTGTTTATGAGATCATGTTATGATTATGATACACTTAAACTTAACATTTCAGGTTATGTCGTGATGGCGTGAGATTCGATGAAATGAACAGCTCAACTTCCCACTTGTTTCAGTTTGTCACGAAATGATCAAAATAGGCACTTGATGAACTGAGATGAGGAACTTAGACCCCCTCTTCTTAGAGAAATTATATTGAAAAATAATCTTTGCAAATTTTGATTTTTTTAAAAGAATTTTATCCCAACTTTTTAACCCGAAAACGTTTTAATCACTACTGTGATATCGGGAATGATAAACATACAAATCTGTAGTTAAATTCGAAATTCGTGAAAGTATCAGTTTCACACAATTTAGCAAAGTTGATATTTTAGCCAAGTCTTAACTTGTTCGATCTTTAAATTTCATCGCCTTCAATAACCAAAGAATTATTTTAATTCTTTAAATAATTATTTTAATTCATTCTCTTCCGTTAAAATGCCAATTACTCTCAAGATGTTCTTTCTCTTAGTATTCAATGTTTTGATTTGTACAGTTTGGCGAAATCACTGGAAAGTGAACCTCCCTACATTTTGATGGAGCCTGATGTCTATTCTCTGCAGGATCTCATTTCATCCAAATCAGGTGAACTGGGAGAAAGACTGAAAGAACTCGTCAGCAATGCTACTGCTCATGTTAAAAGTTGCCAGGTGAGTCTTCAATAATCAACATTGTTCTCAACTTTTTTGGGGGTTTTGCCTCATAAATGTGCCCATCCTACCTGACTCCTGCGTTCTTCCTGAAGGATCAGTTTTATATATTTACAGGAAGGTAGTAGTGAAAACACTTGATTGCACTTCACGTTGCGTTGTTTAAAGGCACTTTCCGTAACTGATCATCCTTTGCCAGTTACAGACTCCAGTGTCACATCTAACATCGCTCATTACAGTAATGTTAGATACTAAGTAAATTAAGTGAAGTTTAGTGAAGTGTCAACATGAATTTCAGCAGTATCAGTGCATATTTTAATATCATAGTTTTTCTAGTTTCTAGTCAATTTACTACCAAGTCGAGTATGAACATTAGATTTGAACTACTAAAAAATACATTTTCATCTTCCAATTGTACAGTGATATCAATATTAGCGATCTTTCGCGTTAATACTTAATCAGTCAATTTAATATGCTAATGAATTTAATGAAAATTTTGAATATTCGGGTGATAGAATAATGAAGACGACACCAGATATATTTGACTTGATTTCAAAACGATCGCAAAGGCTCTCTGGGCTGCATATGTTGAAGTGAAGAAGCTTAATTCTTTTATTGTATATAACTGTTACTAGTACTAGGACTAAAAATCAGTTTTATCTATCCTAAATTAATACTTCATTTTTAATAGTCATTTTTCTTAAACTTTGGGTGTCGTCCATTGTGATACACCGGTTATATTGTGTCAAAGTGTGTGCGTAACATATGTGGAATAGTATACTGATTGGAATATTATAGGTATCTGTGATGAAAAACCTCTGCATTCTAGGCTTTATTGATCAGTAATGAATTCATAACAGATTCAAAATTAGAATAAATAGTTCAACATCTGATAACAGAAACATAAGAAGAAAAACACTAGTCATATGATGATTCAATATCATCACATTCTTCCCGTCTTTAGGAATTCAATGAATAGTCTTTCAAATAAGAAGGCATTTTGCGCTCTCTATGAGATCTTCGCAGGGTGCCATCAGGAGGCTCTTCTTCATCACTGAGGGGGAATCCTGTATTTGTTTCATCTTGATTTTCATGATAATTTTCTTGATTGTTCTCAGGCTCTGCGTGATCACTAAGGCTTGATCCTGCATTTGTATCATCTTGATTTTTATCGTTATCTTCTTGAATGCTCTCTTCTCCTCGAGGGGCAAGGTTTTTCAATGATACAGTTGTCTCTCTTCCATCACTAAGCCGTACCTTGGCATATTGTGGGTTGATTTGAAGAATATCCACCTCCTCGACCAATGGATCGAATTTACTTCTTCGTATAGGTACTTTCATTAGGACTTTGTTTGAAGGGGCAAGCCAGGTTGGAAGTGCTATACCATTAGATGATTGTCTATAGTGTCGGAACATCCTATCATGTGGCGTCTCATTAGTAGCCGTGCACAATAGGGATCGAATAGAATGTAGAGAATCTGGGAGCACAGATTCCCAATCAGATACATCCAAATTTCTATGCTTCAATGTAAGAGACACTGTGCGCCAAATTGTACCATTTTCTCGTTCGATTTGGCCATTTCCTGGTGCGTTATAAGGTGATGACATGGAAGTGGCTACTCCTCGATTATGAAGGAATTCCTGCAGCTCTCTGGATTTGAAAGAGGTTCCATTGTCAGTATGTACATAAGAAGGTAAACCAAATGTGGTAAACAAGTTCACAAGGCACTGAATTACAGTTGATGAATTCATATTCGGACAAGGGTATGCAAACGGAAACCTAGAGTACTCATCAATTATTGTCAACAAATATTTGTTTTTAGTTTTTGATGGAAGAGGACCCTTGAAGTCCATGCTTAATCTTTCAAATGGATGTGTCGCCTTTATGAGAGTAGATTTCAATTTCTTGAAAAATTGAGGTTTTATGGCATTACATGTTTGACATGAAGAAGTCATTTTTCTGACATCCTCAACTGAATAGGGTAAATTATGAGTTCTTACCCAATGAATCATTCTGGTCACTCCAGGGTGACACAAGTCACAGTGTAGGGAGTGTAATTTATCGGTTTGAGTTGCATTACACACTCTGGAAAGTGCATCTGCTACTTGGTTGTCCTTTCCTGGTCTGTAAATTATTTCGTAATTGTAGCATGACATCTCCAATCGCCATCGTTGTATTTTTTCATTTTTTATTTTATTTTGATGAGTCATATCAAACATGAATGATACAGAGCGCTGGTCAGTGATAATTTTGAAGAATCTTCCAAGTAAGAAATGTCTCCACTTTTTAAGAGCACACACAATAGCAAAAGCCTCTTTTTCAATGGATGAATGTTTACGCTCACTATCATTCAGCTTCTGAGAAAAGAATGCTACTGGACGTCCACACTGTGATAGGACAGCTGAAATTGAAAAATCAGATGCATCTGTTTCAACCACAAAAGGTTCAAAGTCGTCAATTGTACTAACTACTGCCTTAGAAATCTCAGTTTTGAGTTGATTGAAGTCAGCTATAGCTTCAGAAGTCAAAGGAAAGGTCTTTGCTGTAAGAAGCCGTTTAGCTTTATCTGAATAATTGGATATCCATTTGGAATAGTGTGCAAACATTCCAATTGTTCGCTCAAGAGCCTTTCTATTATCTGGGGGTGGAAGATTGAGCAATGGTTTCAGACGTTCAGGGTCAGGAGAAATTGTCCCATTTTCAATTTTATAGCCAAGCAAGCTTATTGAAGTAAGTGAATATTTGCTTTTTTCAGTATTGATTGTAAAATTATATTTTTGTACTGCATCTAAGAATTTTTTGAGATTCAAATCATGTTCCTTCTGATTCTTACCACATATTGTCACATCATCCAGGTATGCATACGTTTTTTCAAGTTTTTCATTATTAATAACATTATCAATGACTCGCTGAAAAGTGGGTACACCATCTGTCAGACCAAAAGCAAGCCTTCGAAATTGATACAAACGGCCACATGCCTCAAATGCAGTGAAAGGTCGATCTTTTTCTCGTAGGGGTACCTGGTGGTAAGCGCTTTTCAAGTCAATAGTGGTGAATACAGAGTTTTTTGAGACCTTAGAAACATATCTTCAAGACTAGGGAGGGGATATGCGTCAAGATGTGTGTATCGGTTAATAGTTTGAGAATAGTCTATTACCATTCGCTTTTTGTGATTTTCGTTCTTCACTACAAATGCTTGAGCTCTCCAGGGAGACCTGCTTTCTTCAATAATTCCATCAGCTAGCAGTTTCTCAATTTCTTTCTCCATGAAACTAGTGTCTTCAAGAGAATGCTTTCGGGATTTAGTAATTATAGTTTAATGTCTTTAGTTAAAAACTCAAAAAGTGGTGGAGGTTCTATCTTTGCTGGAGCCAGATAATTGATAGTCAATGGGGGTTTAGTTCCTCCAAATGAAACTCTAAGTTCAGAGTGTTGATTAAGTAAGTCATGTCCTACAATAACATTAGCACACAAATCAGGCAATACACTGAATTTTGTTTTGGGGTAATGTTGACCTGAAAATTCTAAATGAGCTACACAATAAAAGGAAATGTTCTTTCTTAGTGATGTTGAAGCCATGGACACTGCACCAGTTGTAGGGTACATTTCAAGTCCACATTTTTTAGCAAAACAGTGTGAAATAAATGTTTCAGAGCTTCCTGTATCTATCAAAGCAGAAGTAGGAATGTTGTTTACCTGAGCTTGTACTGTAGCATTTTCAAGAACAGTAGAGGCTGCAATAAGCGCCGAAGATGAAGAAGTTTTAGTAGATTTGCAGACATTTTTCCAATGACCTATTTTCTGGCATTTTTGCATGAGTCATTTAGTGCAGGGCACTGCTGACGTGTTTTATGTCGCTGACGACCACAAAAATAACATTTTTGAAAACTTGAGCTTCCAGTTTTTACAGCTGACAAATTTGTTTCTTTACATGAATTTTCTGAAGAATTATTTGAAGTGGCATTAAGAGTTATTTCAGAAGAGTAAGAAGCTGATTGATTTCTGGCAGATTCCAAGGCACGTGCTTTTTCAATAGCTTCATCAAGAGTTAGCTTGTCAAACTCCAAAAGTCTCAGTTTTATCTATCCTAAATTAATACTTCAAGTCATTTTTCTTAAACTTTGGGTGTCGTCCATTGTGATACACCGGTTATATTGTGTCAAAGTGTGTGTAACGTAACATATGTGGAATAGTATACTGATTGGAATATTATAGGTATCAAAGCGGTTCTCGTTTTGTTTCACAGTTATGCCAAGTTCGAGGCTTCGTTTGCGAGGTATGCAGATCTCAAGAAGTTATTTATCCGTGGGAGCTGGAGAGAGTTGTGAGGTGCATGAAATGTGGCAGCTGTTTCCACAGCAACTGCTATTCGCCGAAACTGGACTGTCCGCGTTGTTTGAGGATCCTGCAGCGTGCAGCGAGCAGCGTGCAGCGACAGCAACAGCAACACACCAAGTAACTCATTAATCGTGATATAGGTAGGTCAGTCATTAATAGGTAGTAAGTTGTTATTAATGGCATTGCAAAGCGATGTTTTCAATCAGACAAATCACGCACTATTCAGACATTTATTTTGTAACTGAAACTGCACTTGAAAAATCTCTATTCTATTAGTAGACATTATAAAATACTATCTCACTTTGAAGAACTATTGTTAGCTCGAATGAACTCAATAACTCAGTTCATTATTGAATTTTATTTTTATAATAATAAACTAGTGAGTTTAGAGTAATAGGTTAATACATAATTTATTAGAAATATGTGCGGGCCAAAATAGTTGAATTGTAAACTGTATATGTATAGGGATATGGAATTATGTTACCCTTATAGAATCTCATCATCTCAATTTGAGAATAATGATAAAATGTTATCATTTATTGGACCTCTATCTAAATAACCTTTATAGGCATAGGCCTACTAATTATGTTTACTAACTGTGATAATCAATTATATAAAAAATGTTGTGTATCAGCTATTGATAATCTAGAATATCGAAAAAATAAAATCAACTCAATGTAAACTTGAGGGCTGTAGGCTAGCAATGATTGCTAGGAACGATATAAAACAAGTAAGGTTTGGTTGTTGAACATCTAGAATAGTTTTGATTGTTTCATGTTATTGATTACTAGATAACCAAAGCTTACTCTTATCAAAGCTTGCTTCTTAAGAATTGTTTATAAATGAGTAACCCTTTGAGTAAATGAGTAATGCCAATTTTGTTGAAATTCTTGTTCACTCAACATTTGTACAAGTCTCGAACTCATTAGCCATTGTAACCATTAGCAAAGGTCAAGTGGTACCGTATACCAAAAGGGTGTGTAATTACATAAAACTCCTGCTTCATCTTTCATTTCCGAGATACAGTATTGTTTGAACAGAAATACTTCCCCTTAATAGCATGTTATTATTCCAGTCTCTGTGGATTGGCCTCCAAGATCTTGTGATTTAACACCGCTAGACCACTTTCTGTGGGGCTATGCTTTTTGAGTCATTGGTTTATGCGGATAAGCCACAAAGGTTATTGCCGATACAAGGACTCAAATGTTGGAAAAAGTAATAGGAAATTGGACGCCTTGGTTGTACTACATCGAGGTGGTCATATGTCACAAATCATACTCAAAATATAATGATTCATGATTATCTTTAGTTAAAAAAAAAAATTATGTCATTCGAATAATCCATTGTTGTTCTATTGCACTTTGATAAAGTTGTTCTATACCTCTAAAAAACAATCGTTATATTAAATTTATTGATAAGTAGTTGTTACTGCTAAGCAATTGCTCTTAACACATTAGTATTAAGCATTTCCTCTTATTATAGGAAAAAGAAAGGTGATACTCTGTAGCCGCTCAAACTATTTTAGGGAGCTTTTGAAACAAACCCCCTGCCAACAGCCCATAGTTTCCATGGAAAATTCGAGGTTTTGGGAGGTACAGACCCTTGTAGACTTCATGTACAAGGGTGAAGTCAATCTGCCCGAGGATCGCTTCCCTGCTCTCCTTGATGCTGCCGAGGCCTTCCAAATCAAGGGAAATATGACCGTTTACATCTAGAGCATCCTGTTTATCCTTTATTTTTTCACCTTGAGCTTGACGACTTCGCCAATAATATGTTCTTCATAAAAATCTTTTCCCAACTTCTTCTTTTAATAAGCATAACATAAATCGCACCTGCCTTTTCATGGTATGAAAACTTTTATATTCAAACTATCAACAGTTCGTTTAAACTATTTTCTTCCAAGAGGAACCTTATTTGAGTTTGCACAAAGAGAACTGTATATTTCATAGAAGTGGGCCATGAATCTTATATCTGTTTGTAAATACAATTTGTTTGACGATTTTCGGCAATAATGCGAGGGAAGCTTAGGTAATGCCTCCAAAAAATTTCAAAGAAACAATTCCTTATGACCACGAGCTTTCGTTGACTGGCGGCCAGTCACTGGCCAGCATAACAATCTGTTTTTCAAGTATTGTGCTGGTCAGTTGGGAGTTCTATGTCATTTTCATTGAAAACTGTGTTATCAGTTGGCAGTTTTTTCGTTGCATTCAAGTTATTTTCAATCCAATATCGAACCTCGTTGTCTGTGAGACAAGGGTGCTCAGAAATTTATTTTGTCCCCCGAAAGTGTTCGAATATAGAGTCACTCTAGTTAGTTTTGGAGGAAGACTCAATAATCAAATCAAATCATTAATTGTCAAAAACACAAAGTTTCACAACATACAACGTCTATACAATTTACAACAGTAACCTACAATATTCAGATCATGATTATAAAACATGAAATCAGTCATTAAAATTGATATAAACGAATTCATGTACATTATATAGGCACCTCTTCATCAAAAAAATTTTCAAATACTTTTCAAAACAGTGGAATTCCATTGTTTTCACATTCTTGGGAAGAAAATTAAAAAGCCTGATTGACATACACTTCTAGTTCTTCTGAGAGGAAGTATAGTTGCACTTTTTGATTCTTGAGTTATTTTTCTCTCGTGTATCGTAGTTATGTACATTGCGATAACTTTGTAAATACAAGTGGCAATTTGTCTCCCACCTCAACACCTTCAGCCTCATGCCACATGAAGCATGTAACATCACCTGATCCAAGCTCATGCATTGTTAGATTGGAAGTCCATAGTTGCCTTTTATAAAAAGAAACAGAAGTGTTTAAGAAAGGCGTTGGCAAGCATTGCTGCATGTCACATGTGAAACAACATAAATTTTTGCTAATTCTTTATCATGAAATTTTGCATTATAAGCCGTGTCTGCTTCGTTGTGATGCGCATTCATTTCCTCAATAATGGAGGAATTCTTCATCACCAGCTAATTTTTTTTATCTCTAAAATCTGAAATGTGTGACGTGTCAACTCTTAGATGTTTGAATGAAATGTTCATTTCCTGGAATACTTTGGAATACCCTCTTCTTGAGACTAGGTCACGGTGTCCTTCACAATATAGGTCATACATAGTTAGCGGGTTGAGATACTTCCATCAATTGAAATATTTTTATCAAGTGAAATAATGTTTGAATAAACGGTTTACATGGTTCACTAGGGGTTCAAATCTAGCACAAGGGTTGTAATTTGGTTCGCCAGCTTTAGTGAGATTAGTGGTGTCAACCAAATGTAAAAATTGAAGAATTGCCTGGAATCTGTTTCTGGTAAACATTTTCGAGAAATATGGGATGTGCTGGAAAGAGCTTTGTCCACCAATAACTATTATATTGTTGGCTGTTTTCCAGTCCCATATTTATCAGGACAGCAATAAAAGCCTGAATCTCCAATAAACTGACAGGCTTCCAAACTTTTGCATGGCTATTGGGTTTTAGAGAGTCTTGATTGTTTGAAAGGAAATTTCTGGCATACTGGTTTGTATACTCGTACTCTACAAAAGTTTCTGATAATGCTTGTGTGAGAAATAATTGTCAGTATGTAATGATAGGAGAGTTTCTTGGGGTGGTGTATGTTTGATTCCAGGAACTTTTTCAAAATCAAATGTCTTTTGAACCCCTGATCATTGTCTTCATCGACATCTACCCACCCAGAACCATCCTCTGCATCATTTTCGGAACTTGATTGATTAGATGTGTCTCTAGGTATTTTCCCAGGTCTTCCTCCAGGTCTAGATCTATTTGGCGGTGAAGGAGGATGTCAATGCAGGGGGTTGAGTAAAATTGCCATGTGTTGGTGCTAGTTCACGTTTACCTAATATGGAATGAGAAGGGCAGGGTTGATCATCAGGAAGATAATATGGGTCGTTATCTGTATCATCACGAAAAATATCACTGCTCTCATCTTCACTTTCGATATTTTCAATCTCGGACAAAACCATCACTGACATAGTCATCTTCAAGAAGTTGTCGTACTGTCCCTCCACTAACTGGCAACGTTTCTCTTTTTCTGTTCATATTAAAACAAAAAAGATGAACATTTGAAGAAATAAAACTGATAAAAAGTAAATAAAACTAAGTAAGTAAAAGTGAAAACCAAGTCTTATGAAAAATAACAACACGCACTAACATAACCACAAAAACACACTCAACATTTGCAACATTCGGTACTCAACATTTGAGTATTGATATATCGACTTTAGAAACGACATATCAGATTGATGTTTCTGTTATAGAACAGATCTTTCTCGATGTTGTAGTACAAAATCAATCTGATTGATCGATACATGGGAGAAGAAAAAAATGAAGAGACGTCCTTATAAGAGTACGCTGGCACTCTATGCAGAAACAGGCAGCGTCCTTTTAAAAGTATGATGAGATCAGATGATTGTATCAAAAGTTATGGGCGTTTGAAATATTGATTCTTGAGGTGTCCTTATGCGCGCGCGCCTCTCCACTAAATTAAGTGCATCCAACATGTGATTCTCATAGAACTTTATCTTATGAACTTATATCATTGTGCGAAATCTCAATGTGATGACAATGGTAGTTGGTTATGATGGTTGAAGCTGAAACATCAGTGTTTTACTAAATACAAGGAGCATTGTTGTCACGTGTACCTGGAAATCTATAAGAGATAGAGTGCTCTACCTGGCCTTAGATTGTAGAGCACAAAATTACTCCAAGATGGATTTTCAATTAAACATTTTAATGCTAACAATCGGAAGATATTGTTAATCAAAAACTAAGAGACATCAAAATTGATTTTTCAAATTTGGCTCATTTTTGAAAAATTTTAACTTAGTGCTCAGTGCTTGAAAGCAGAGAAAGGTCGGGAGAAAATACTATGCTACTTTGACTTATCAATCGCATGAAATTAGTAATCCACTCGACAGCTGATTTATGAAGAATAATTCTATTGTCAGATTTTTGTGTATTATTGGCTTATGAGGCACCTAGAGGTAAAGGGGTACAAGCGACAAAATGTTTGTTTTGAGTAAACTTCATTCAAAGTTGACCCTTGAATGTAATTGCAATGATTATTTTAGACTGGTTCTTTTTCTTCAGCTGAAATCTTTAGAGTTTTATAATTTATTTTATGCAAAAAATTATAATAATATACAATTATATTGCTTTTATATCCATTTCAATGTTACCTTGCAGAACTTGTACCCCTTCACCTCTAAGAAATTTTATAGAAACAGGAATAATGAAAAAGTACATAGATAAAAGTACTGTTTATTTCATTATAGTAGTATATAAGAGGTACAAAAGGATTAAATAGACGCATAAATGATGATGAAGGAATAATATATTACAGTTATAGTCAATTGAATCAAGTATCTGTGTCATAGTTGCGATCTAAATCATCAGTTTCATTCACTTCTTCGTCTTCTCCTCCTCTGATGCCCAACTGATGTGATGGTTCACCATCATGACGAAGATTCTTGAAGAATTCGTGGTGATTTGGAGGCACGTACTGCAGTAGCTGTTGTAGATTTGTATACTTAGCATGCTTGATGCGAGGTCTTCTATCACTTGACACAGGTAGGAGATTTGGCAGGGTGGTTGATTTTCTCCCAGCGCGAGCTGACTTCATAGCAATCTCACTAAACTCTTCAATTTCACTCCCAGCTGTCTTCTTATAAAATAGGGTGAATGTCCATCCTTGCATACCTTGTATTCCGCTCACAGTTTTCCTGAAGAATGGTTTGAGAATATCAATGTCCACAAAATCTTCATTTTTCATTTGGATTGTAATGAATTTCCTAGCAAGCTCCATCCAATGTTGAGGTACATAGAGATCCCTTTTTGTCTCTTTCATTTTTGTCTCTATCAAACCGAAATCTTGGTCGCATTCATTAAAGGAATGGCCACTTACAAAAAAGCGGTGATCTACCGTTTCAATATTCGTGTTGCTGACAATATACAGCCAAAATGTTACTGTGTAGTGGCTCTTATTCTGGCCACCACAGTTATCACTGAATGCTGTAATGTGTTTGACAGAAGAAGGTAGGCTTTTGATGAATTTGAGTAAACAGGATGATATTTCCTGACAACCACGAGATGCCTGGTCCTCATGCCACATTAAGAGTTGACATAAAGAGTAAAGAAATGTGCTGTTCCGGTATTTAAGTTGTGGATAGCCAGGTTATAGGTCCACAGCTGCCTCAGGTAATAGGCTTTGGAAGTGGATACACTTGGAGTTGGCATAATAATAATAATAGCTTTATTTACATTCTTGAAAGAACAAAAGCCTCTCTTATGAGGTATATATGTGGTTGGCAACAAATACAATTTCACATTAATTTAAATTATAAAATTTTTCACTTTTCAATTCAGAGTGTCAATAATTTTTGCCCATCTTCTCCTGTCTCTAGCTTCGGTCAGCCACAAATCTCCAACTCGTTGTGAAAGTTCATCCCTCCACCGGAGTGCTGGTCGTCCCCTTCATCTGGTCCTGTCCCGTGGTATCCATTCCGTGAATGTCTTCGCCCATCTGTCAGCTTCCATCCTTGCCACGTGACCGGCCCATCTCCACTTGATTAGATGAGCTTCCCGTTGCAGATACTTCACATTGATCATTTTCAAAATTTACGTGTTTTTAACTCTCTAAGCCCGAGTATACTAAAGCTTACTAAACTTAGTTTTGAGAAAAACAAAAAAAAAACTGTCTCACTTGAAAACACACAGGAATAAAATCAATCAATTTTTTTATTCTGTAGGAAAGAAATCACACAATTAAATGTTGTTGGAAGAATTTGATTTTTTTTTTCATTTTGGGATAAAAAAGTTTTTTCTTAGTTGACTGAAGCCCTTTTTGCATGAAGCCCTTTATGCATGTAAAATTTTTTTTAATACTACTTCAACACTCTTTTTACACACTTAAGTGACTAAATATTGCAATTTGACTCTTTTTGGCCACTGAAAAGCAGTACTATGAACAGAAAAGGATTTTTGACAAAAAAAAAAAACAAAAAAAAAATACAGTTAAGGCTGCTTATAGAGTTTTAATGTGAAAAACAGTGAAATTAAATTGTTAAAAAAAAATTAATCTAAAATCCTCTCAATCATCTTGAACTCTTGGATCTAGTTGCTCCACTGTGGGCCAGTCCATGATTGTTTGATAAAACTTCATGTGTTCATGGGGAATGTACGGTAAAAGATCCCTGACATCATTGAGTTTGGCCCTCTTGATTGGAACTTTACCGTCTTGATAAGCTGCGGCTGGTGGCAAAGTTGGCTTCAGGTTTGCATCCTTGCACATTTTGAAAGAGTGACTAACCATACTGTCAATTGTTTTCATGGCATATATTGTACCACATTTATCTTCATTGTAACTCAATTGTTTATAGCTGCTTATTTCAAAATGTATTTTATTGGCACGGATTTTTTTAGTGTTTCCTGGGAGATGCAACTTTTTTATAGTAGGTTGGCCACAAAGCTTTAAAATACAAAATATCCTCACTTTCAACTTCCTTCACAATAAACTTTTGGTTGTCACCAGGCTTGGTGCTGCTATTTTCTATTAGATCTCGAATTTCACCAACGGTATAAATTCTGTCAAACTTTTTTATATGGCGTTTAATGGTGGCAAAATCCCTATCACAAGGTAGAAAAGAATGCCCCCTTTGAGGAAAGTACATGGTGACTTTTTTAAAGCGACCTTTGGTTCTTGCTGTTTTCTTCACGTTTCTCTTCCACTCTGAATCTTGCCTTTTCCTCTTCCTTCCAACAACAACGTTGGATTCATCATTGTCTTCCTCGCTACTACTCATAATGGCTAAAAAATAACAATTATCTATAAAAAATATGAAAAGTTTGATTTTAAAAAACTTTGTTTTTGGACCAGACCACAATAATCAAAAAGATTACAAAGAGTATAACCTCAAAACAAAACGTGAATAATAATATAATCGAAGTAGAACAGAATAGCAGCTGTCTATTATTCAATCAGCTGCTCAGCAGAAATTTTATTACTGTGCAAAAAGGGCTTCAGTCACTGACTGAAGCCCTTTCTGCATTGAATGTTAGAAGTTGGCTGCTGATTTGACAACATTAGAGCAGTCAGACTGAATTCCTTCTTGCATAGAACTATGAAGCCACCATCTAAAACCATAATTCCATCCTTAACTCAATTTGGTATTTTTGATGACTGAAGCCCTTTTTGCATGAATCGATTCACTTCTTGACATTTTTGTCTGAGTTGTCTCTAATCTTTTGTCAAGTTCAGCTGTCAGTGTCCAAGTTTGAGCCCACACAACAGTGATGGATAGACACATTTTCTGAGGGCTTTCGCTTTTAATTCATTCGAGAAGTCTCCTTTGAATATTTTCCTTAGGATCCAATACTTCTTCCATCCCTTGTTAATTCTTTGCTTTATCTCCTTTCCTGTTCGATTCTCAAAAGATAGAAGTTGACACAGGTACTCATATTCATCCACATAGCCTATCGACCCAGCAGTGACCTCAATCCTCTTCTTGCTAGAGTTGGTCATAACTCTTGTCTTATTTGCATTCAGATTCAAACCCATTCGTTCACTTGCATCTATGAGTTCGTTTAACATTTCTCTCATCTCTTCAGCATTTTTTCCAATCAACATAACGTCATCTGCGAATCTTAGGTTTGACAGCTGATATCCATTCACGCATTCCTCTGTTTTCCCAACTCAGTCTTCTAAAAACATATTCCAAACAGCAATTAAAAATAATTGGTGAGAGTGGGCACCCCTGTTTTAAACCTCTTTCTCCTTGATGATCCTTCCTTTCCGCTCAAGCTCGATATAGACCTCATAATTTGTGTACAAACTTCTCAATATCTCAATATAGCCAGTCTCTATGCCCGATTCTCTCAATGCCTTCCACATTTGACCGTGGTTGATACAATCAAATGCTTTATGAAAGTCCACAAATCCAAGGTATAAGGGAATCTTATACTCTATGCTTTTTTCGATGAGTTGATTGGCGGCTTGTAATTGGTCAGCTGTCGAGTATCCAGGTCTAAATCCAGCCTGTTCTGTGGGGTGATTTTCGTAGATCTTGCTTATTACTCGGTTTTTATTACTGATGCGAATATTTTGTAGATGGTTGATGTCAATGTAATAGGCCTGTAGTTTCTTATATCTGTACGAGAACCTTTTTTGAACAGAATTATAATTTTACTTCTCCTCCAATCTGTAGGCACTGTCCTCTCCACCATAATTTTATTGAAGAGTTGTTTCAATGGTCGAAGTAGCTCATCGATTGCGGAAATTATAACTTCATTTGTAATACCGTCATCTCCTGGAGCTTTGTTCTTTTTCAAGCGTTTAATAGCATGTCTTATTTCTTCTTGTAATATATCTGGTACTTGATGATCTGCTATATGCTCTGTGACGTTTGTTTCCTCCTCTTGTCCTTCGTCATTTCTTTCTTCATATAGCTCCTCATAGAATGCTGATACCTGTTCTCCTATTCCCCATCTATCCGATATTGTTCCTTCTTCTGTCTCTAGTTTTGGGATCCACCTCTTCTTTACGGTATTTATGAGCTTCTGAACACTTTTAGTCGATTCTGTAGAATTCATTCAATCCTGCGCCCTGTTGGTTCACTCTGTTTGTTTTCCTTGCTGCCTCTTCAATGGATTTAACAATTGAGTTGGCATAGTCTTTTGTAAATCAAAGACAATAGCCACTTGACTATCAGCATTCAATTTCAGAAATGTGTCTTTTGCTGATCTTATAGCATCTGCTTTACGCAAGTGAAGTTATTTTTCTACTAGTGCTGTAGCCTTCAGCTTCACCATGGTCTATTTTTATCTGCAATTTATCGCTTCTTTCGCAGGTGTCTGTGCTAGGCTTCTTGAAGCTGAGATTGAACTGAGTGATGAAAATATTTCTTTAAAGCTTTCCTTCACAGGCTGTACTTGTTTTTCTTCCCTACAATAGTCAACATAGAGTTTATAAATTTCTTTCAAAGTCAAAGTCGGCGGTAGGTACTTTCTAATTGGAGTCTTTCTAGAGTAATGACTTTTATAGCGAGGAAAAATTATTAATATGCTCTTTTATGATTTCAATTTCCTCGTTAGAGATTTTATTGGGAGGTTCCTTCTCTCCTATACTGTCTTTGAATGCAATGCCTGATTTATTTTTCTTCATGTTTTCAACTACATTTTGCAAACGCTTGTTAGAGACATCAAGTGTTTTAATAAAAAACTCTTTACATACTCTGTAATCCCCCAGATGATAGATACAAGTGACCCTTTTCACAAGTGTTACTTTTGGGAGCCCTGAACCCAAAATTTGTTTCCCTAAAAAACTTGTGGTAAGGTTTATAGTTCATTTTAAGAGGTTTTCCCACTTTTTCCATGAGAAATTTATGAAATTCCTCAAAAATATCTTTAACGTTCAAGTCCAGATTGTCAAAGTACAGGCGATTAGTTTTATTCTGGCAGTAGTGAGAGAGCCTGTTAGGTATGTTTTTAAATGCTCCATTGCTTGCTCCCACACTGGAACTGGAAGTTTGTTTGGGTTTGGTGCCTTTCCCCTTCTCTCTTTGAATGTTTCTCCACTAGTAATCTTCTGTTGTATAACGCGAACTCTTTTTTCTGATACTTTGATTAAATTCATCAGAATCTTGCGACACACTTTTATCTCCAACCCTTGTTTAGCCATGGAGAAGTTCCAAAACGATTCTTTTTTCAATTTTGGATTCACTGTTTTGGTTTTTTGCTCCATTTTTTCCATACATTTAGATATAAAGGCATCCTGCAATTTCTTGCTACTAAGCTCATGAAAATTGTCAAAAATATTTCTTTGCTCACAGTTCTCAAACTTCTGATAGCATTTTTCAAAACAACACTCTTGAACAAGCTTGTTTGTCTTTTTGGATACATACAACAAAACTGTGTTCTTTTTCAATGGCCGCATTACAAGCTATTTACTGGGGCTATACATGAGGATTATATGTTTACATATTATTTACTGAATGACATGTATTTGAAATTTGACAACCGATTCTTCTATGACGATTTCTTTTTCCAGTATTCTTGAGAGATTTTTGATTGATGTGATTGACTGCATTCACCCAATCTTGATTGGTTATTCATTGAATGCATCATTTGCCAGTTTTCTCACCTCTTTGAGAATGAAGGTTTTGTTTTGGGCTGCTACCTTTCCTTTCACATTAGCCCAAATCAATTTAATTGAATTGGGTTGAATTGGCTATGGTAGGGTGGTTGACGAATCACTTTATGGCCTCGTTCTTTGGCCATTTCATCTATCTCATATTTTTTGAATGAGGAACTGTTCTTCTGCACCAAGTGTAAAAGTACACCTTTTTGCAAGTTACTTTCGAACTGAATATTATTTTAATGCAGCCACTCACAAATAACATTCTTTGTTGATGACTGTGTTGGAGCTTTATTAAGCTGCTGCACGCTATGGTAGGGTGCTTTGTCTATAACAATAGAGCTCCCAGCGGCTATATTGTTCATGATTTTTACAAACCATTGTTCAAATTGACTTGAATTCATCTCCTCAAGGTAGTCGAGTTTTTTTTTGACTGAAATATTTCCAAGCAATTGGGAACAAAGCCTGAGTTTGAACCAAGAAGACATGATCATTGTTGAACAGGCAAAACAAGGCTAGCTAGACAACCAACTGAATAGTGTTCAGAGAATGCATTTGAAGAAGATGAGATAAATTCAAAACATAGCCGAAAATAAAAACACAAGAAAATGAAAAAATCAAACAATTCAGCTAAAACAGTGCTGATGGATGAAGTTGGTAGCTTTGAAGCAGCAAATTTAAAGACGTTGAATGATGCAGGTTGAGTTTCAACAGTTCCCAAGCATGTTATTCCCACACGATGTAATGATTCTGCCAGGGCTTGTAAAATAATTGTCAATGGTAAGATTCCAATTAGATTTCTCTATACATTTTACCAAATCATATGGTTTGTTTGACTGCTCGAAAGGACCTGCATGTTGCTTACCACTGTAAATCTCCAAATTATATATAGAATAAACGGGAGTCACACAATGCATAAACTTTCAGCCCATATTTAGCTGGTTTTTGGGCCATTAACTGGATTAAGCCACACCGCCCTCTAAATGCGACCAACATTTCATCCACTGTTGTGTACTCTCCCAAACTAAAAGAGCTTTGACTATTTGTGTTGAAAGAGTCCACAAGCTCACGGACAGGGGCCAGTTTATCAATTGCACTACGCCTTGCTCTAGATGTAATATCATCAAATCTCATACTTCGCAGTAGAAATCGAAATCTATTTTCACTAAAGTTTGCTCTCAATATTATCAAACCAGTTCCATTTTTCGAGATTTACTCCCGTAAAAAATAATGCACGAAATACTGCTAAAATTTCGGCCTTTGTAGTTGGTTTGTAGTCCCTTACGCGAATATTGTCCCCTCTTTCTGCAGCAAGTGTTTCTCGCTCAGTTTTCTTTTTTCTATATAAATATTTGTGAAATGTACAATATTTTATATAGTTTCAGAAGTAAATATCTGCGAAAAACATCCAAGGTGAGTTTTACATTGTTGAGCCTGCCTTTTAGGGCCAGGAAGTGTTTTTATAATATTAGCAGCCCTTGCTCTTGAAGGAACTGCAACAGTTTTGTTGGCCCAAATCGTTTCTCCATCACTACCAATAAAAAATCTCATACCTGCAACTGCAGTCTCATCTTCTTCACTGTTTTCATCTCCAGAGTTGATGTCGGTTTCCATGTCACTGTTATGGAAATTCTTTTCTACTAGTTCAGGGTTGTAGTCGGGATCATCTGAATCATCACAAACATTTTCTTAATTTTCTTCATTTTCCAGGTCTTCCAAAACATGGGCGATGTCCGCTTCGGTATTGTAAGCTTCTGCCCTGAGAAAATATATACAAATTATAGATACTATTATTATTATTATTAGATACGCCTATTCCACCCCCTAGGTTATCTAATATTTGCGAAGTATTGCTATGAAGCGGGCTAGCTACAGCTGGGTATGGGTTGGGGTCAGTGTTCGTACTGACTGGTGGAGATACCAAACCTACACTTCTCCCCCTTTTCCTCATTCTTTACCCTCTGTTTCTGTCTCATCTTCTCTCTGTCTTTTGTCTTCTCTCTTTGTTTCTGTCTCATCTGATGAGAGTGTGTGCTCGTGCCGTTGCTGGCTGATTCGGCCCTCGGCTCTTGGAATTCAGGTTGGGTGTTAAGGAAGATTGAGGTAACCCTAACCAAGGAGATGGATCCGGATATCAGATCCCTACAAATAATTATATTTATAAAGGCAGTACACAATCTGAACCAACTGCGAGCTGACGGCGGGCAGACTGGATCTGCGAGCCCAGAAAGAGGTTTTACTAAAGGATTGAGAGTGAGGGCTATGGGGTAAAGGTATGGCGGTGACCGTGGAGTTGTTAGTGGTATTCAATACTTTAGAATTTGTTAAGTAGTATGCAATCTGAACCAACTGCGATTTGACGGCAAGCTGTACCTGCAAGCCCGGGATAAGGGTTATAGAAGGAAGAATTTAGGGCAGAGTTCAATATGGAACCGTATGGGATTTTGTTAGGGTTTTCGCAATTTGTAACTGCGTGCTGTCAGTGTGCAGACTGGATCTGCGCACCCGGTATTGGATTAATATTAATAGTAAAGTGTTTGCAGTATAGGGTACAGTATACAGAGTATAGAGTTTTAGGTATAGAGAATATTTTATTGGGTCTGGGAGATGGAGATTTATTAATGGAATTATTCTTCCCTATGACTAATGGGAGCTTGTTCAATAATTCGCAATCTGAGAATTGCGAATTAGTTCTCAGCAAGCTGGACCTGCTAGCTAGATATGGGGTATAAATTTCAACTATGGGGAAATTAAGGTTTAGAGCAGGGCTCTCCAACCTACGGCCCGCGGGCCACATCCGGCCTGCGGATAGATTTTGTCCGGCCCACCGAGAGTTATTGCAAAAGATCTTGAAAAATATACATTTATATACATTTTTGACAACTGTGAGTTCAGTACTCTTCTCTTTCTAGCCTCTTCATTTCTTAATAAGTGTAAAATTAGCTGTTAACAATCAGCGATCAACCATTGCGAGATATTAGTCTGCAGGACTGTACATGTCCCTGTGTACATGCACGCGCGAACGTGTCCCCCTGAATGTAACTAAGACTAGACCAAAATAGCCTTCCTAGGCGCGTATTATCAAGTTGTCGTATCACTATTAAAAGAAGTTATTATTATTTTGTTTAAATTGCTAAATTTATGCATTGTCGAGTTTTCTTATGACCTTTTTACACTCAATAAATTGGACTTTGTACTAAAATGAAATGAATTGATTTGTTTCTTCCTGTGTTTCAATTAAACCTACTTAATTAAAACTCCTCATATTATTTTAATGGAAATATAATAATTTTACACCCCCCAAATCCCCCGTCGTGTGTGTCCCCACAAGTCAAATTCCACGTACATTCTTGTTATTGACCCTCTAAGCCTACCAAGAATATTAACAATGTGGCCCTAGGATAAAAAAGGTTGGAGACCCCTGGTTTAGAGGATAGGGTTTTATGTATGGGATTTCTGAATCGCGAGCATGTAGCTGCAAAAGGATCTTCAGCAATTCTGAAAACTGCTAAACAGGATTTCCGCGACAGTTTAGCAACTGTGCGACGGTTATTAAGGGCTAATCAGTGACAGCCCTCAAGCTGTACCTGAGAGCTGGAAGGATTTTAGAATAGGAAAAGTTGAGAGAAAGAAATAGAAATGTCGTTGCTGTCTGTTAACTTTGACAGGTACGAACTCAAGCTGCACCTGAGTTCTCTAGGATTATGATTGGGACTTTCCTAGTAGGAATTATAGCTGGTCCGAAACTGCTAAGCAAATATAAATACAGGGGTCGCTCTACAATATGAAAACTAAGCAAGGAGAATTAACTCGTTGCTGCAGCAAAATCCAAATCTGTGAATTTATTTCTGTTTATTGGGACTATACCACATTTTCCAAATCCTTTGACTGCAATAGTTGGAGTAGCTGCAAGAGGAAACGCCTCTCCAAGAAGTTTAGACACCTGATACTGTGTCACTACTCTACCAGGGTTATTATGTAGGAATCTTTCAATGGCTTGGACATGATATGTATTGAATGGTTCCATGAAAGAAACGTTGAGTGGCTGCAGCTTATGGCTGCAGTGGGGGGGGGGATGCAAACGACTGTTGTGTGGTTTTCTCTAGCTTTTTCAATGAAATCTAGATTTTTTGTGTGGGTTGAATGTTCATCAAGTATGAGCAAGATAGGGTCATCTTTAGATGGCTTTGCAAATTTCAGGAAGTGATCAAACCATTGAGTGAAAATCTCAGTTTGCATTCACCCTGAAGGGTGGCAAACAAAAGCTGTTCCTGGTGGAACCAGGCGGTAGCACCATCTTGAAGTTCTATTTTCATGCGCTGCCTCGGAAATATGATGAAAGGAGGAATGGATACTCCCCCAGCTGACATGC
This sequence comes from Nilaparvata lugens, assembly GCF_014356525.2. Classification (NCBI taxonomy): domain Eukaryota; kingdom Metazoa; phylum Arthropoda; class Insecta; order Hemiptera; family Delphacidae; genus Nilaparvata; species Nilaparvata lugens. Next base: position 35,559,718 of record NC_052506.1, read on the forward strand.
AGATTACAAATGTCGAGAGAACACCTCTCTCAGCAGATGTAAGAGCACCAACTTGCATTCGTCCTTTGAGAGCAAAAACCTTTGAGGTCTTAGACTGGACTGTCAAAAGTCCAGTTTCATCAACGTTGAACACTCTGTGAGGAGCATATAAGTGATGTTTCTTTGTTGAAAATAGCGCGAAAATGTCCTAATACTTTTTTATTCTCAGTGTCATCTCAATTTTTGTTCAGGACACGACGTTTTAGTGTATTCTTGGGCACATTGTAAGTTTTAGCTGCTGTTTGATAAGGCATTCCATTGTTCTTGACAGCATCAATGGCTTGTTGCATCGCTACATCGCTAGATGGATAGATAGGCTATCTATTTATCTAGCTATCTAATGCCAAGCATCATATTTGATGAATCTGTTTATACTAGCAATAAAAAGTTTTTTTTAAAATGAAAATACATATATATACCAGCAGTTATATCCCTCTTGTCACAGGAAAAAAGTTATTACTCTGTGGTCAATGGAATTTGCAATTTAGTTGGGTAAAATGGCCATGATTGGGCATAGTGGCGATGGATATGGCTACTTTGCCCTCTTTGCCGCCATTTCATAAATGTCACTCCACTGTCTAAACAAATGGAGCTACGTGTTGAGTAGACACATCATTTTGTAGCCTGAAATACCCTATTTTATGATGTTACTATTAGTGTACTGTGTTGGAAATAGATTTATTGTTATAATAGTGAATTGAACACACTCACCTCACATCAAGTCGTTGAAAAACAAGAAAATATGCAATAACTTTTTCACAAGTGATCCGAACAGCTTCTGCCTTCACGACAACTATGATGGTGAGCCAGTGGAATAGTCTTCACGTTTCCCGCTAGTTTGCAGCACTTTTCAGTACAAAAAGAGCCAGTGGTCACTTTCCCCGCCATGGCCACTTTGCCCACCCTTCCCCTACCTGAACCGCCGCAGATCCAAATACGGAGAATTATGAAACGATTCTCAATTCCCGTATTATATTTAAAACCGTCGTGAAGCGACAGAGTAGAGACTTATAAATTAAGAACTCTGAAATAACCTGCTACAATCTGCGAACGATGCGGAACCTACCGTTATCTAACCAAAAAGAGGCTAGTTAAATTTCCCACTTAACTGTTTGTAGCACAAACTTAAGATCCCTCCAGATTTCTAAACCAAGGATAACTCGTTCACCCCCAGTGATCGAGTTGGGAGAAATAACTATAAAGAAAGAAAATCCCCAAGGAAGATCTAACTTCGAGTTGTCCGGAACTCGCCCTACAATATTCTATTCTAACAAACAAAACAGAATAATTTCCTAGTAATAAACTAGTACCGGGAACGCCGTAAGGAGAGGAGATTGCGACCCGTTCACACGCTCGGCTACCAAACAACTGACTCTATCCCGGGTTTCCTCAAAGCAGTACAGGGTTGCGGAAAATTAGGAGGCCGGGGGAAAAGAGATTACCGACCAATAGGAGTCTCAGGAGACGATCACGCCACCGATCATGTGACAGGGCATGATTCAGATGATCTTGATGCTAAGGGTGTATCTATGATGACCATACTGCTAATTACTATAATAAAGTAGGCCGGTTAACAATCTTTCTATTCCAGAAATTTAATGAAGAACGATTCCGTCTCAACTCGGTAGCCGCCTATCGCTCTGATGATTTGGCTGCTGCTGTAATGTTAGATAACAGAACGCTCAAACTAGTAAACAAGATCTGGAAATTTCTGGTTCGGATGAATCTGCTGCTGATAATTTACAGGGGTTGTCGGCGATTATGATGATGATGTACACACTCGACTCCAAGTTCAACAAAATGAATCCAACTGTCGACCCTATTCCTCTACTAAAATAAAGAAAATTCGCTAAATTATATGCTGAATGACGATTCACTAAAATTTAAATTCACTTTGTGACATTATAAATATAATATATAAGATCACAATAGATGTAGCTATTGTAGAAATGTAGAAATTATAAATTATTGATTTGTAACTGGCAAATCTCTATACAATTTTCTTTGGTATGTAATAATCTTCCAGGTTGTCCCCTCATTGGCCGATTTCAATTCAAAGCACAGTAGTGCTGCATGTGAGTCTATGCATCGTTCAACGACCAAACAGTGGTTCGTTCAGAGCCACGTTCACTGACCAGTCTCACCGGTCACCATTGAACGCAACCGTTATAAGTGAAGCAATATTCCATGAACATCAATCTTGGAAACTCATTGCTCAAACTCCGAAGATACCTTCTACTTATTGCCACCATATTAATCATGGAAAGACTTGTAGCACCGACAGTATTTAAAATGCACAACATTTTAAAAGTTTTGTCACATTGATAACAAAATTTGATTCTGGTCTCTTTTAATTTCCATGTTAGAAGCCATTTGCAATGACAATACAAAAAATGATGTAACAGTTGATATGAATGAGATTCATATTAATTTGAACTGTTAGATCATTTTGGTCATTTTATTACCATATATAATGAAGTTGATGGTTCGGATCAAACATGGCTTACATTATCTGTCTGGATAAAATACATTAGCTGCCTATCATTGAATTCAACCTTGTGAACTCCCACAAGAGGTTCTGCCCAGATAATTAATGGACAAGACCCAGAACAATTCAATTTGAATGAAGTGCTACTTATCTAGCATTAAACTGAAAATGTACACAGATAAAAGTGGAATCATCGAAATCAATCAGTGTCAGTATCCTATTGGTGATTGATCATGTAGAATAAACAGTATTTGAAGATAATGTTTTACTCTTCCAATTTCCATGTTAGAAGCCATTTGCAATGAACAAATGGTTCAACGATCAAATGAAAATCAGCCACTTCACTAGCTTGAATGAATTACTAGTGATAAATTTGTGAAACAAGTTACCAACTTGAAATAATTGTGGAATGGAAATAAACAATTCTTATTATCTGAGCCATCAATGATTGACACTGTGGGCAACTCATTGGAGCCACAAGTAATGCTCTCTCATCAATATCACATTGCAGACACAAGCATTTGCGCCTGCATGGAATAGCTGTATGAGTTGGGTGCCACATCAAACAAATGGATCGTCCATAGCCTTGGCCTTGCCCTTGCAACCTTCCTAGATCTGGCGTGGGCAAATGTGCTGGGGCAAGCTTTACATGTGCTTCTGTTGCAGGCTCCATAGGTGCTGCAGTTGTGGGCTCCACAGGTGTATCAGTCTATGGTACATACGTTTTTATAATCATTGTCACACTCCATAAGCACAATTGGGTTTTGTAGCAATCATTTGAGAAAATTCCGCCAAGTATTTCCATCAACATATTCATTTCTATCATCAACAAGCATTTTCCATAGAAATTTTTCTGTAAAAAAAGATAAAAATACATTAGGGGAGGACTTTTTCCACTAAACTCACTTAAAAATGTTTTTTTTTCAATATTCCATTGCATAGTCCTACATATTGTGTATTTTTCATTCTGATTCAGAATATGTAGTCTAAAGAAATTGGATATAATTATTCACTCGCATTATTGCTTATAGAATTTTCTTCAGTCCTGACTTGTCTGTCTTCAAACGTTGTAGAATTCATAGTGGAATGCAGTAAAAATGATTTAGAAACATGTAGACAATAGAATACGATATCATGTATAGCACTATTATATATTATTTCACTCTGAAAATCGTGAAAAACATTTCCAACTTAGTACCATTTTGCAAGTTTGCCACTAAAATCCAGAATTAGTTATGTTCACATTCCCTCCCATGCCTTTCTGATTTATTGAAGTGCTCTAACAGATGGGAATATTCTCGATGAATGTCTCAATTGCATCCTGGACACCAAAAATGTCTTCTACCCCTACTCTGTGAGCTGACGGCCTGGCAGATGGGTGAGGACATGTTGATCAGCATTTTGTGGCACAGGTATGGGTGATACTGGTTTTGGAGGCTCGAATACATCTTCTCCTCCTTCTGCTAGTCTCAATGATTTTGACAATTTCTTCAATGGTATTCTTTCCTTAATCTACAAAAATAAAATCACTCAGTCTATTAAGCAGAAAAGCATGTTCATTGAGCCTTCAATCCATTAATCCTAGAATGGTAACGTCCCTGAGCCAGTCGTTAATGATAACACATAGTCTCTCAGACTACCTAGGAATAAGTTGAAGAAAAACTACATAAGTTGAAAATTGATAATATTTTATACACAAATATTTTCACTCACATGTTTTATATTGATTTTATTCAAATTTATCAATTGTTGAATTTTCACACTCTATACACAGATTTCCCATATGCTCTAAACATAATAACAATATCCACTTCTAATAAACACTTAATACAATATAAAATACTGAAAAAAATTACACAAATGAAAACGACTCATACTGTCATAACTACTAATTTATTAGGAAAATTTCAGATATTATATTATTTTTATTTCAAATGTTTTAATTATTTTGCAGCCTATTTTTCTGTTTGGAGAATTGAGAATTTAAATTTTAAATACCAATTTCTGCTCAATTTTCCCCCATTAAGGGGATTTTATAGAAGTAATTACATCTTGACAGTGGAAGAACATTTCCATCTTATTGTAGAAAATATGTGTTTGGCACAGAAATGGCATTTGCATTGGTATTGAGTCATCCTCCTCTTCTTACTCTGGCAAATTGAACAGATTTTCCTTGTTGATTCTACTTGTTGAATATCTTGAGCGGAGGAGACAGATGGTTCAGCAATATCTTCAATCTAATGCTTGAGATTCCTTGACAAGCTTGGGAGCTTTTGACATTCAAGATGTGTGTTGATGTCAGTGCAAGGCAGTGCAGATATCCTTTGCAAATGCTCTTCGAGTCATAGGTTTCGTCTTTTTGGCAACCTCTTGATGCACATATAATGATATATGAATTGATTATCATGCTGTCTATCATTCCGTAAAAAATGCATAGTGGCCATCTCTTGATTTTAAGGATTGAACATCTCCTGACATAATTACATCATCAATACTTTCTACTGTGAATGTAGTCCTTGAAACAAAGTGCATTGTGCTATTCATATTTGCTTATTTGAAAAAAAAAAACATATTTGAATTATCTTGAAAGGATCTCCCAGATTGTACAACACTGACACATCAATAACCTGAGTTAGTATGAAATAATTACCAACCACCTCCTCCTCTGACATCAGACAAAATCAGTCTCGTTTCTTGAAAAACCATGTTTGGAGCTTTTGATATCCTTGTCTCATGAGAATCATCATGCTCCCTGCCAATTGAAGATGCTATTTTAAATTAATTACTGTCATACTGATTTCATGAATTGTGCATCTTCTCAACAACAACTAAATCACACTGGGATGTTTCATTCCAATCATAGTCATCACAGTCACTTTTTAACACAGCAACATCTTGTGACTCTGCTGTGTTTCAGTCCTCTTTCTCCTCTCCACTCTGTTTCCAGTTGAACATCTCTTATTATGCTGTAATCTCCTAGGCTTCTTCTCTTTCTCCAGGAACTTTAGCAGAGCAAGAGAAATTTGAAGAGTGACATGGTAGAGAGGCGACATGGGGGGGGCTGAGAGGCAACATATTCTTCACATGGTACGAATTTGGTGAATGAGGTGAATTTGTTGAAGCAAGCTGTTGTATTCGTCTGCTGGCAGGAAATTGCAATTTGTAGTAGATTTATCATACTAAATGAAGTCTGCAGAATAAGGAATAACTCTAGATATTTTCCCGTAGCATTGGTTTTTAAGGGAAATTAGATGTGGGAGATGGCAAAAGTTGAGGTGAATTTTTTACTTTGGGATAGAATTTCTTTAACTTCTTGACTCAGGATAGTTCAGGTTAACTACATATTCCTTTTGAGATGAATCCCACCGTTTGATTGTTGTCAATGGTTCCACATCTACATTCATGTTGATATAAAATTTATCTCTCTCTCTCATATCAGACTGAAGATACATGATTTTTGGTATCCACACGCCAGTCCATACTACCTCTGCTTTTTTGGCTGGCCTCACTTTGTAGGGGACTCCCTATTTTGTATTTTCTTTTAGTCCCCAGAGAAAATATTTGTTTCTCTTTCAAAGCTGTAGAGAAGAAACCCAGCTATCATCTTTGAATTTTTTACCATATGGTAGGTCCTCACATAACTCCATGACTATGTCACCTGAAAATTCCAGTCCCCATACTCCTTGCATGATCCCTTTACATATATACATATATCTTCAAGGGTGGTTCTAATTAATAGAAAGGAAATTCTCTATTATTGACTCACCTCAGGGCCTCCTTGACGGTATGTGCCCGAACAGTCGGCTTGGGTAGATATTTTAGGCTACCATAGGTGAGCCTAGAACTCAGCCTTACAAAATAAAATTACTGACTTGAAACGCTTATAGAAACTCTTAGAGGGGCAGAAAAATTTTGGTATCCAAAGTCAACAATTTTCATGTCATTTTGTAGATTTTGACATACAGAAGCTAGGAAAATTGAGAAAAATTTTTTTTTTTTCAATTTTGGGTGAAATATAGAGAAAATAAAGGTGGCTACCAGCACTAACCACCGCCCACTAGAGCTGGGTCGGCAAAATGTTACAAAATTACTAGGATAGTCATGCATTGAATTAAATCTTACTCACCACAGGATAAACGCCTCTCTCTTCTATTGACACAGTTCATTTAGTTCATAAAAAATACTCATTCACTAACCATTTGAAAAATTATGTACAATGGAGTGTCTATATTCGAATTTTCCATTATTTGTGAAGTGATTGAAGCCAGTCTTTTCTCCACGTAGACAGAGTACCACTCTTCAAATAGAACAGACACAGTTCACTTAGTTCATAAAAAATACTTATTCACTAACTATTGGAAAAACTATGTACAATAAAACTATGTATGTCTATATTTGAATTTTCAATTATTTGTGGAAGTCATTGAAGCATGTCTTCTCTCCGCGTAGACAGAGTGCCACTCCACAAATAGAACAGGACCAGACGCTACGAACAACAACTGCTTTAGTGCTGCACACTGCACATCTTCTTGATGTTGATTTTACAGGCTTGTGCTTGCTCCCCTCCAATCTTATGCAGTCTGCAACATGGGGTTTGTGTCCCTTCACATCAGATATTTTCCTTTTCTTCTGGGTTGGAGATATTTTCTTGGCCACCACTTCCTACTTCTTCGGTTAATTTTGTAGTCTCCTTTCAGGCGATCAAAGTTATCAACATAGTTCATGTTGGAATTGTAGTCTGGTACTATTTTTGGGCAAGGGATACTTTTCCTGGTACCATCTTTCTCTTCCCTCTGCACTTCTACTGTCTCTCCTGGATTGTGGAAATTTGATAAAAAGTAAACACATTTATTATCTTTCCATTTGTATGCTGACAGTCCATGATTGGAAACAGAATAATCAAATTCTCATCGTTTCAAAGTTTTATCTTCAACAAATTTGGGAAGATTTTTCCTGCTTGAATTTACAGTACCACAAGCCATGATTTTCTTTTCCTTGAGGTGGTAGAAACAAGAATAAGATGTGAAATAGTAGTCCATTATAGCTATATGATTTTTACCTTCAAGACCTCTACATAAGTCAGTCACAATCCTTTCTCCCAAATTGAATTCCCGATTAGAGCCTTCTACCTTCCCTGTATATATTTGAAATTTTAAATTGTATGATGATTCATCACAAAGCATCCAAATTTTATAGCCTCTTTTCACTGGTTTGTCTCTCATATACTGCTTCAATGAGCTCCGTCCCTTGAATTTTACCATGCATTCATCTATCACTAGTTTTTGATGAGGTCTATAGCAGTCTTCAAAAGTCTTAGAAAGAATACTCAGCATCGGTCTCAATTTGTAGAGTTTATCAAATCCTGGCATTTCCCTCCTTGGCATTAGAATGTTGTCATTTAGATGAAGATGACTCGATAAAAAACTAAATCGCTTCACTGTCATGAGTTTGGACACGAATTCATCATGTAGATCAGGACTTGTGGACCAATAATCCCTGTAGCTTGGTAACCTTTTCATTCCCATGTACAAATTTATACCTAGGAAAACTCTGATTTCATCAATTGTTGTAGGAATAAAATTCTTCCCAGCTTGAGTTGCATATAGATTTGTTTGGAAAACAATCAGCTCCATTAGTTCATGAGTAAAGAGCTGTGAAAAGAGTTTCAATGGAGTGGGATCCAACATGTTTTTTATTCTATCAGCAACACCACTATCCTCTTCAAATTCTTCTGCATTGTCAATTAATCTAGAGTTTCTTTTCTGCCAGTAAGGCACAGGACATGGTCCAATAATAGTAGGTAAATTGTCTATCTCAGCTGGCTGGTTTGCACTGTCATCATTAGGGGCAGGTGAATTGGGAACAAACACTTGATGTTCATGACTTGATGTTGGTGGTTCACTTTCACTTGATGGTTGAGTATCACTTTGTCTAGATGCTGATGGTTCATCACTATTATCCAAAAATACAATGGGGATATCCATAATATCGATATTATCCACAGGAACATTGACAGTTTCTTCATTGGAGTCACTTTCATACTCACTGTCTGTGATGCTTTCACAATCCGACGGAATTTCGTAGAGAATAGCATCAATATCTTCTTCTGATAAGTTTATTCGATCCATTATAATGCACATCACACATGAAAAATATAAAAATCACTCAATTATTGAATTAAATCAAGATATTTACTCGTGAAACAATGTAAACAAGGAAGACGCGCGCGTTTTCAGTTTTTAGGTTATGTGACTGAACCGGTGCTATGTTGGGTGGTGGTTAGTCAGGGTAACCACCACAAAACATGTTTCATACAATATGTATTACATCAAATCTATTATTTCTTTGTGAAAATTGCCTCTCAGAATACCAATAACTTGTAAAAATATGATTATTTGATGAAAATTATAATACATAGAAATGATTGAAGTTTTACATCAAGCTGAACGTAATCTAAGCGGCTGTGGATTCGATTTTGTTGCTATGTGATGAATCAGGCCGATGAGAGCATTGCAGAAACCAGAAACCAGATCACTTGTATCGGATATGTGACTTAGTAATTGCTCAAACGTGATCAAGACAAATATTCAATAGAAATATTGTGTGTCGGCAAACAAGTTGGCACAACAAATTGGTTTAGTGAAGCCTCAAGGAACGACTTCTTTTTAAATAAATTCAACTGCCTATCTTGAAAACTAGTGGCCACTAGATCTTTTACTTACGTGCCTTTTGATAAATTTTGTTTCAGTATGAAACTACTTTTTTCACTTATATGTTGAGCTAGGCTACTACAAGTAACAATCAAGATATACGTTGTTTAAGCAAATTTACTTCAACTCTCGGATTTTACTTTTTATACCGCCTATTTTTCTAATTTTTCAGATCCGACAATAATTTCACATTGAGAAACATAAAACATTTAAAATAATTATGATCGATTCACGTTTTTACATCACAGAAAGTCAGGAAAAAAGTAGGACAAGAATCAGTGGAAGGATTTTTTTTTGTTAAACAACAGCTGGGCTTTGTCTGCATTTCCAACCCAAGGAGAATACAATTTTCCATGGGGGAGTCTTGAACATGCTCAACGCTATCCCATGTGACAAGATACATCAAATTATAGGTTACAGAACTAAGTAACATTCCATTGAACTTCAATTATATGTGAAATAGTCAGTAAATATCGGGGACTGAGCTTCGCTCTGGAGTACAAAAGGATAAAAGAAATTTCACGAAAGAAGAAATTATAATAACATTCATACAGAAATGTTCTATCTAATGACAGTAAATTTAGATTAATTACCAGAGGAATGCAAAAATTTCCCTCACAAAGGCCCAGTTGCACAAAAGCTGGTTAAATTTTAATCCTGATTAACTTCACGTGAACCAAATCAGAGAAGACCATTTCAAAAAGATGGATCTACTGGAATTAATCAGGATTGAAAATAATCCGGCTTTTTTGCAACCGGCACTAAGTACCTGATTGAATGATTACAAAAGTTCAACAGCTGAGTCATAATTTTGACACAGTCCCACACACATTAACTCGCTCACTCACTTCCATCACCAACAGACGATGAAATAATTATTATCAGCTGTTTTCCAAGGATGAATAATAATTATCCTTTTAATGTCCTCCAGCGAGTTTTCCCAGGGATGAGTCCTAGTGCAATCGAATCTTTATATTATAAACCTACTATGTTCTGAATTTCGTGAGAATCGTTAGAGCCGTTTTCGAGATCCGGTGAAATTCAAACATATAAACATCTAAACAGAAGTTGCTCGTTTAATAGTATAGGATTAAATCACCTTCCAATAGGCCTTCATACAGATACTTTGAAATGAAGCTTGAAGATTGCACAGCTATTCTAGCAGAAGTCTAAAAACTTGAAGAAATCCTGAAAATCAGTCAAAATCTCAACATTAACCTCACTTTCTATCACTTCTTTGTATTATGAAATTACTAAACTAAATTTCTTCAACAAAAGATTTAAAAAAAATCTTTTCCCAATTGGAAATTTTACCTTTTTGCAGTAGTCATAAGTCAAAATGGAAGTATTAGTTTCTTGATGAAACACGTTTTTTACATATTTATTTGAAAGTGGATAAATATATTCATTATTATATTTTATTATTTTGTTTATCATTGAATAAATAAATTGGTTTGGGTGGGACTTCTTCAGTATCATTCCCTTTTCAGGTTGGATATTTCAAAATGTTTTCCATAATTCCATCTCATCATCTGGAATGTAAGTTAAGCTTCACTTAATGTCTTCCATTTTCAAAAAATTGATAGTTGGTTCTCCATTGAAGGCAGGTTTCTTGGGAAGTTGTAGATCCAACTGGGTAGCATGCAGACCATTGATTTTTGTCTTACACTGAATAGTGTTTGGTTCAGTTGAAACTAAATTCATGATATTTTGATGTGCCAATAGTATTTTTTCACATTTTTGAACCTTTTCAAAAGAGTCATCACTAAAGTATTCTTTTAAAAGTGTTTGGGCCACAAGTTATTGTAATCAATAAAATCATCTTTCATGATCAGAACCACACAGAATATTTCTGTCTTCTGTGATGGGTGTAGTAGTATTAGATCTACTACTTCTTCGACAGGGTAATATCTTACTATTTTCCTCAGTTTTAACCTTTTGATTCCAAAATCCCTATCATTAGGCATAAATGGATGCTCTCTTACTTGGAAAAATCAAATTAATTTCTTTGAATATCTTTTTTCACACAACCTCATCACTGTATATGCACCAATGTATCATTTTGGTTCTGCTCTGCACAATTATCCCCCAAAATATACAGTATTTCAACATTGTCTTTGTCTATTCTATTGTCTATATAGGTACCACTTACATGGATGGGCACGTTTAAGTGTCGTTCCCGGCTGAAGTATGACAATCGTAAGGCCCATTGACGGCTCAAATGATATATTCAGGCGAGGTGGAACTTCCGTCAGGAACTCCCCACCAATAAAAGCCATACGATTATTATTATTATAGGTACCACTGAATCATCCAGCTGACATCATTGGCACCTTCTCCTCCACCTCCTTCATGATATCAAAATCATATCTCCTGTAAGTTACCCAAGTTGTGTATACCAATAATGTAATCTCAGTATAATAAGGCTGTTTGAATGCCTCAATCATACACAGATTGAACATAAATTTAGGTAAGAAAAATATGTTGGGTATAATCATCTAATATTAATTCAAAAGCTTTCTCAAAATTAGAAACGTTGATTTCAACTCTAGACTGATAGATATAAAACTTACAAACTAATATTGTGCTTATCTGTCATATACAGGTCTTAACATAGACTTATGGCTTTCAATATCAAAGTAAAATATTTAACAAAATCTACACTTCACAGATGATTTAGAACATCAATAAATTTTATAAGAACGTTCAGATGTCAATCATCTTAAACTTCAATTATATAGAAAAAATTCAAGAGGGCAAAATATACTGATAAGCCAAGTCATCCATCATTTCTTGAGAGAAGTACCTAAAAATTCCAAAGCCACACCTAGACACGTCATCATTGCCAACCACAAATGCAAAATTATAAGTTTACAATTTACATTTATTATTTTCAATAAAACTTCATTTTTAATCTGTTTCGAATTTCATTCAACCTTTATCTTGACCATAATTATTTTTTAATTCAGAAAAATACATATATACGCTATACCTTCAAGCGTTTGGAAGCATGATGCCTCCTTCATTTTTCGTCGCCATTGAATATCGGGCAAGAAGTCAGACGCCCAGACAGGCTTATATTGGAAAACATCGACCTTCATTGCATTATATCTTTCGACATACTTGATGGATTTCAATATAATTTTTTTCAACTTTTTGTCATTTCCATTACCATATGATACAATGATTTTTTGTTCATTGAACAATATTTTTAACTCGACCAAACATCTAATTTAGTGAACCTACCTCACTACAGATTTTGATCCATTCTATTAGCAAATGAATCTCATTTTTACAATATTTTCCTATTACAATGTATTTAGGATATGTAAAATAAAATATTTATTATATAGATCGCTAATATTACCTTATATTTTATTAGATGGCAAATAATAATAATAAATTAACCGTTATCACAATATTTCGTGAAACTGTTTCTCATTCGTTTTGCAACTTAATTATAGGTACCTAACTATACTCTATACTTCTATATTTAATATAAGATAATAAATAATTACATATTATAAGAACGGTAAAAATAAAACAATAGCAATGATGAAGAATTTATAGACAATTTTAGCAAATAATATTTTTTATAATACAAATTTAGCATACAATATTTTCATAGTTCACAAAATATTACAATATAAGACAAATCAATGGAATGGAATATGGATACCTATAGTGGATCTATGGAAATAAATTATTTATTATAATATTACCGAAACTTATATTTTATTACTTGACAAATAATGATAATGAATCAACCTAACCACAATATTCCTTGAAACTGTTTCTCATTCATTTTACAACAAAAATGTATTAAATATAAGAAAATAAATAAGTACTGTATATATATATATGAACTAGAAAAGTTCTAGTTTCACCATTATTTTCCCTTTGACAATCTGTATCGAAATCATGCATTACATGACCACCTTCCCATTTGAAAAAAAAATGAAGTTGGATCCATATGACAGACAAAAGTTTTGAAGCAACAGAAAGTAGTTTTTTTTCAACTGGAATCGGATCCCCATTGAGCCTACTACTGTAATATCATACTTGTAAAAGATCTCAGAGATCAATACAACAGTTCATGAGCGAGTTCTTAAAACCCAGGGGGTTCTAGTTTTACCAATATTTTTTTATTAAAAGATGAAAATGGAATGAATTTTATTTTTAAAACCTGAGGATGGTGTGTAACACTGAAACTAGTTGTTATAACATTTTTGACCGAGCGAAGTGAGGTCTAAGATTCAAGTCGACGGTTTGGCATTTCTCTTAATGTTTAAATGTTTGAATGTTTATATGTTGCGCATTTACGGCAAAACGCGGTAATAGATTTTCATGAAATTTGACAGGTACGTTCCTTTTTTAATTGCGCGTCGACGTATATAAGATTTTTAGAGATTTTGCATTTCAAGGATAATATAAAAGGAAAAAGGAGCCTCTTTCATACGCCAATATTAGAGTAAAAATCTGGTGTGGTACACTCACACAACTTTCTTTGCTCATTGAACTGTAAGTCTCATTCTTAAACGAGAATAATTTAGGGGAATAACATAATGACGATTGGCGGCAACATATTTGAAACTATGATCAGACTACTGTATATGTGTATACATAATATTGTTTTCGCCACACTGCACAGAAAGCAGCTGTTTTCCAGGCACTACGTAGATCTGAAAGACATTGTTTGCAGACGACTCTTGTCTGACGTCAGAGCAGGTTTCCCTTTCCAGCCGCTAACATGGAACTAAGAAAGGTGATCAAAAAACAGCTGATCAAAAAACTTTCCATTATTTGTGTTCATTATTCAATAATTAAAACATTTATAATAATATCATCTTATTGTCATTTGAAAGAATAAAAAAGTATAAACTCAACCTCCCAAATAAATGAACATAATCGTTTAGGTTATTTAGACGAATCAGAATAAAAACTAAAAATACTTGGACAATTTCCTGATATTCAGATTATCTCAGATTTGCTAGAGCTATGACCTTCCACTTTTGCTTTCGGAAGTGCTTAGTAAACAATTATTCTCACATATATATATATATATATATATATAATATATATATATATATTATATATATATATATATATATATATATATATATAATATATATATATATATTATATATATATATATATATATATATATATATATATATATATATATATATATATATATATTGTTTATTCTTCAGTGTGGCGAAAAATAGCGTTCGCACCACGGGCAAAAATGTTTTCCCGGCTCTCAATCTTGAAAACCGATTTCGAGCCGGAAAAGTCTAATTTTCGGCCCTAGGTGCGAAATATACTATTTCAGAGTACTTTTTCCTTTGAGTAAATTGTGAAATTCGATGATTTTTTTAAAAGTCGTCAAAACAGCTGTTCTACAGATGAAATATCTCGACTATGTGTTCTTTTTATAAACTGCTCTACCTACCTACCTCATGCACGAGAAGGACAAAAGACTCATGTCAGTTTACAAAGTCCATTTCTCAAGGATGGGGTGATCCCCATCAGTTTCCCAGGGAATAGACTCATGCCAGTTGATAGAGCTGATAAATAACTATACAGGGTATGGATTTGGAATAAATCGGTCAAGTCATTTTTGAGAAAATCGTGAAAAATGTGGTTTTTTAGTAACTATCCGCCATTTTTCTCAAGAATATTACGGAGCTCCTGCAATTTTCCCAGAAATGAGACTCATGTCAGTTAATAGGGATTATAAATAGCTACCCATGATATAAATTTGAAGAAAATCGTTAGAACCGTTTTCAAGAAAATCGTGAAAAACAAGTTTTTTTCAGTAATTATCCGCCATTTTTTCCGCCATCTTGAATTGAATTTCTTATTGTCAGGTTCTCATGGTATAATGACCTTAAGTTTAAAATTTTAAGTCAATCGGTTGATTAGGAATGGAGTTATCGTGTTCACAGACATACACACATACACACACACAGACCAACACCCAAAAATCATGTTTTTGGACTCAGGGGGCCTTGAAACGTATAGAAAACTTGAAATTTGGGTACCTTAATTTTTGTTGGAAAGCAATACTTTTCCTTACCTATGGTAGTAGGGCAAGGAAAGTAAAAATATTGCATAATTATGAAGAATAATGAGACTGAAATAATCTTTCAACTAATTTCATTATATACTATCAACAGTAGAAAAGTTGAAAGAAAATGGGATTCAACTTTGTCATATAGCTGTAGTCAGTAAATTTCAAGGTGGATTGTTTAACAATACATGCCTGCTGAGTAGCTGTATCACTACGTGCAGCTCCAATCCAACTGTCATCAAAAGCACTTTCCTGTTTCTCAACTTTAACCTGCAACAAAGAGACAAAAATCAACTTGAATCCTTCACAGTAGAATCTTGTTGAAACACATCTTCTGTTTTAAGGTATCTATTTCAGATACCCTGGTAAAGTACTGTACTTGACAATTAATAATTTATCAATTAGTCAGATAACATTCTGCTGGTGAGAATTTTCAAATCTTGAAATCCCCATAGATCGTATAATGGTGTTTTTAGCTGCTCCATAACGGAGCTCTCAAGCAACAGTCTACCATTTTACACATTGCATATTAGAGAGTACAGAGTACTGCACTGTAGATGAGTGGGAGTTGCTGGTCTCCTATTGGGGGCCTCCCCAGGTGGCGGATCGGGGAATGCCCTCTAGATATAGGGGGTACTAAGGAAATCAAATACCCGGGGTGGACCAAAACCAGCAAACTGCTGCCTTACAGATTAGATTAGATTCCTTTATTTATGTATGTTACAATATTTACTGGCTTATACACTAATTTACATTAAATGACGTTAATGCTAATTATTCAACAAATTATACAAACTACAGATAATTAAAATTAATCAAACAGAATAAAGATTGAATGCAATTAAAATAACAATAATATAAAATTGTAATGTAACTTCATAAATCGGCGGTGTTTCAACAAATAATTGTCAATTCTTTAAGAAGAGGAAATAATATCCTTCCCATCAACACACGATCGGGTGGTCAGTGGACACAACGCAGAGTCACAGACGGAGATCAGTGGATATTCAAACGCTAAAGAAAGAAAATTGACTGCTGCCTTGTAGTTTGGTATTGGCTTACCAAAGGCTAGGGAGGGACTAGCCTTTTCTACTCCATATAATTATTATTAGCTTTAAATTTGGAGCCCACTAATGTCTTTGTGTTGTGGTGCGTATTTTAAAGGCCTCACACATGTAGAGTGAATCTTGTGCTGAATCAATGGTGTAGAGACTATAAATTTTGCAATTGCGTGTGTGGACGCTGAGTGTACACCAGACTGATTGACTCACTACAAGATTCAATACAATTGTCGGAATCGCGGGAGGCCTAAACGCTCGCTCACCCTTGATTCTTCTAATGACAGATTGTATAATGATGAACTTTTTATAAGTAGTGTAGCGGACGCTAAACACTGAATACGGATATCTTAAAATTATTACCTGTGAAGAATGAGCATACAAAATCATACAGGTCGAGCAGAAATCCCGATGTAGATAATTTACGGGACTGCATCTCTAATAAGTTCTGAAGGATTAAAATACGGTATTTGGACCAAATATCGTTCAGAATATACTTCGAGAACAGAGTCTTGTCGGGTTTTAAGCTCTATTGTAGGAATTTATATGATCTCTGGCTGCATCTGCTGTACAATTGATGTGTTCGCTCCTAAGTCGAGGTTGGTAACAGATAAAAGCTGATATATGAGCAGGTAAGGACAAAGAATAAATATCTCGATCTGACCCCACTCGCTACATCCACTTAGACCTGTTCCAATATCCAGCTTAATTCAATTATTTCAATGATCGTACTCGATCGGTTCTTGATGATATAGAACGTATCAGACACAATAATTGACAGGCTTAAGAAATAATCGAACTCAGAAAACGAATTAACAAAACTGGAATATATTATAATAAAATATATGATCTCACAGTGCAGATTCAGAATATAATTTACAGATTGCCCAACGTTTTGTTTTCCTAGAGCAGCTAACCCCACTACACATCTGATCAAATGCATCAACGCCACCTTTAGTCTGATTGTAGTGTTCAATGATTGTTGGTTTCCCAGATGCAGAGGTTCCTCCTCTATCATGCATACTCGAAATTAGACATACTGTTTTATTGGACTTCACTTTTTGGGAAACAAGTGTAATTGTGCCATCAAATAGATACCGAACATCTCCAAGCTCCCTGTTTTTTGGAGAGATCATGCACATTGGTAGTTCTCCTTTATTTTTCCTGATAGTACCTATTACTGTCAGATTAATTGGAGCTTTACTCAGTTCAATAGTGAGGGGAATAGATGAGAACCAGTTGTCCATCGTGAGATTGCGATTTGTGCCATGAAACGGTGCTGAGAGGCTTTTCACATAATGATGACTGGCAGGCTGGCCTCTTCCTGTACTCCCTTTACCCAAGTATGGCTCTGCATTCAACATATATTTGGTTCCAACATCACAGATCATTACAATTTTTATCCCATATTTGCTCGGTTTATTCGGAATATACATTTTAAATGGGCACCTACCTCGAAAGGCTAAAAGCTGCTCATCTATTGTAAGGTAGGGGCCAGGCTCATAATTTTCAATACATTTCTTTATAAGTGAGTCCCAGAAATCTCTTATTGGAGCAAATTTATCTGTTTTTCTCCTGTCTTCCCGAGTCTCCTTATCATCAAATCGTAAACAATCAAGAAGAAAAGAAAATCGTTTTTCACTGAAAGCAGCTTTGTACATATTCCCACTAGACACACTATCAAACATGTCTTTCATACTGAGATGGTTATCTTTGTGTACAGCTGAAAACAAGAGCACTCCTATAAAGGCCTTCAATTCTAAGGTATCTGTTATTTCAACTGATGCTGTTATTTCTCTATACTTTGCTTTCTTTCGACAAATTTCTTCATTTGTGAACTTTGTTATTTCTGCAATATTTTCGTCAGTGATAAAAGACAGAAATGATTGTGAAGGTGTTATGGCATTATTAGCAGTCCCTTTCACCTTGGGGGCCACATAAACAATGTTTTTAGCACGGGTTCTTGATACTGAAGCTCTGGGTTCTTTTGTCCAGCAGTAGCCATTTTTCCCTTTGATCACTCTGGTTGTCCTAGACTGAGAGCTCTGAGGACTCAGTTGTAGAATGTCAGTTTCCAGGTTTTGAGGTGGAGCTTCAAGATTCAGATGAGAAGATGAAGAAGAGGCTTGAGCTGAGAGAGGTACATCTGGGTTCAGCACAGTATCAATTTCCATGTCGTGTGGTAGAATATTCAGATTTGGATATGAAGAAGAGGGTTGAGATTGTGCTGGTGAGAGCAAGTTTGAGTTCAATAGAATAACAGTGTCTGGGTCTTGTGGTGGAATATTGAGATTTTGATGAGATGAAGAAGAGTCTTGAGATGGTGAAGGCAAGTCATGAGAGGTTTTTCCTTTACTGTTCATTGATTTCAATAGCTCACTGATACTACGCTTTTTCCCAACTCGTTTGATCTTTCTGGGTTTAGGTACTTTCTCTTCATAATCATCATCTGATGATGATTGAGAAGATGGTTCAAAGCTGTCAGAGCCAGAATTAGATAAAATCCCATCCACTTCACTGTCACTTGAACCGTGATCTACAGAGCTGTCACTGTCGATTGTTGGAATGTCCAGCAGCCTGTCAATCTCAGAGGAACTGAGAGCCATAGTATTTGCAAACTATTTACACCATAAAACTATAATAAAATATAATCTAAATTCAATAGTTAATCCACAAAAAATCACAACACGAACGTAAAAAGTGATGAAATCAATTATCAGAAAGTTCACAAAAAGTAACACTATCCATAAGCATTCGTAAATATCACTACTGGTATATAATATCTCACAAACAAAACACACTACACGACTGGCGAAATGTCACTGACCCAAGGCTGTGCAATAGAACGATTAGCTGGCTGGGCACATTTGCCAACTTGACAGACAAAAAGTTGTAGCACTCTAATTGTAGCAGGTAGTAATATTTACGAATGCTTACCATTCCAGGGTTAATTAAAATATCTCCTTCACCAAATTAATTAAGGGATAATTTACTTTAAACTTTTAGTTTATCGATTGATGAATATAAATTTACAAATAACAAATAGATTGGCCTAAAATATTGGCTCACAAATAAAACATATAAAATCGAACAGAATTTTTACGAATAGGTCTTGTAACTATAAAGAGATCTGAACGGTGAGGATTTCAAAAGGGAAGTGCTGTCTTTTCTCTCAGCTTCTTGGCTAGACCTTTCTTCTGAGAATCTCGATGTAATAATTTGCATGAAATTTTGCCATTGGTAGAACGATTGTGACGTAGATGTGACGTCAGTGGCAGGCAGTAGAATATAATTCCTTTAATTACAATAATAACTCAATTTATGTAATTCTTAAAACTGCTTAATCTCATAGACATAGTTCCTCTCATACAATGTACATGTGCTAGCGTATATGATAAGGCAGGGTTGTTGTCTGATAGTAGATTAACATGTGTTGCTTTCAAACGATCACCTTTTTGGTGCTATTTCTATGCACTATGATTGGCTTAGGCTTGTCAAAGAGATTTAATTACCATGTGGTTCAGTTGAATTAATCATTAATAAATTAATATTCTTATACAATTTTTATTATGTTGAGACTGTTATAATTAATTTCTGCCATTTTATCAATATATACTGTTCATGCTATGACCTAGTTAGTTACAATAAGACCTGACATATAATATAATTTCTTAATAATAAATAATTTCATCGATAATACATACATTTTATTTGTTATTCGAAATTCTTGGTCCTTTATTGATAGTTTTATAATTTTTAGGAATGATATTATACCTTGCATGAAAACCGGCATGACATTGACAATACTTTGAATCAGTCAACTGTGTTCAGGCTGCTTTAAAACATCTGATCGATAGTAAACAAAGTGTAACCTCAAATTCAATGAGCAATTCGTAAATAATTTGTGCTTTATTTGCAGAATAATTATAATTTTATTGAATAATTTTCTAGAAAATGTTCAGTACAGAACGGTACTCTTATCTAATATACAGTTACTGATAAGTAAGCTTTATCGCTCGGTCGCTAACTATTCCTTTAGCAAATTCTTTCATTTTAAAAGGTAATCACAATTTTCTCTCTTCTCATGAGATCTATTTGAAAGATTCATCACACAAAAGCCCCCAGGATATTTTAAATAGGTAATTGGGAGACGAGTCGAAACAATGACTATTTGAAAAATCCGATATTGTGATGAATACACCATTTCATCTCCTTACTTCTACTAAAACTCCACACTTAACACTAAAAAACGATATATCGTGCACTTTTGGCTACGAGAAAATAAATAATTGATTGTTCCTTCCATTGGATACAATCGAAATACAATAATTAATGAGGTCTCTTTGGATCCTTCATTAAAACAACTCCACAACTTCCATTCACGGGTGGCTTATGAGCAGACCCATAACTATAACAAATATACAAGATTTCACATATTATCCTCTTAGAATTCAAACAGTATTTGCAACAAATATAGATTTTCATCATTTTTCATGGTTATTACAGGTTTCGACTCTTTGTTTTGGCTTTTACATAAATTGGGTGAGAGTGTGATTTAACTTCGGTGACTTGACAATTGACTACCGTTTGACTCGAGCAATTCCTTTTTTACGCTTAGTACTTTGTGTACGAACAGGGTTACACTGGAAGTGATTTTTGATTTTTATCAATGCTGGTTACAAATATTATGCTTTCAAGATTATATTTATCAATTTGAATTACAATTCATGATCTTTTGATGCAACGATAATAAATTTCACATTTGAAGGTAAGAATTTCATTTTCTTTTGAGTTTTTTAGAGATACATTTATATGACATAGAACATGCACATTTCGTGCAATTTAACATAAATATATATTTTTGGTTGCGTTTTTTACTTATAATTCCACATTAAATAATAGGTTACAATAATTAATAACGATATTGCTTTGATTCCTTTACATTGACTCTATGATTTCGCACACATTGGTTGGTGTGACGAAGAAAATTATCGAACAGGCTTTGGTTCTGAATAGATTTTTCTATCGATTCTGTATTTCGAGGTTAGATTTACACATTTTTTCAAATAAACTTTGTTTATTTTCTTTTTTCCTATTCACTACTAACTTCATCTTATTTCTAATTTACAAATATTTTCTGTTTATAATACAATTTTTGTTTCTGTTTTTCAGTTGGGCGGATATAACTAGGCAATTGTTTCTGTGATGACTATGACACGAGGTGGATGGCTTGATCAGGTTGGTAAATTCTTAAAGTTGTTTTCAGTTTTAATTTCTTGACTTAAAGTTGATTTCAATTTCTTCTTTTGAAATGAATTGTTGTTTATTAGATGAGTTGAAGTTGTTTATTGATTAGGCTCTTCGGTAGGGTTTTACATTAATTACGTTTTCCCACCAGTGATTATTGGCGTTCTCGGAATCTTGAATCTTGACGGTGTTGTGTTGTGAAACATCGGTCACTCGATGCGGTCCTGTGTAAAGATGGAAGAATTTTTTGGTTAACTTGCCTAGGGCATCTGAAGATTTATGTGCTTTTACCAGTACTTCATCTCCGACTTCATACTTGAATTTCTTTGTAGCCTTATCATGATATTTTTTCCTTTGTTGTGCGGATTTGTCTAACCTATTTCGAACCAGTTGGTATAAGTTTGGGTTAGGTTTATCAGGATTTGGAAACTTGATTAGGCTCTGAATGAACGATTCGTTTCTAGTGCCAAATATAATTTCATGGGGAGTGTACCTGGTACTATCACTTACACAGTTATTAATGCAGTGTTCTAGGAACGGTACATATTTGACCCATTGTTGATGACGGTGACTGCTATATGCCCTCATAAATCTTGAAATTTCTTTCATTCTTCTTTCCACTGGGTTTGCGCTGGGAGTGTATGCCGAGACTCTTGATGTTTTAATACCGGCTTGTTCTAAGACTTGTTTCCATTTGGCACTGCAAAAATAGGTTGCGTTGTCTGACAATATGCACTGTGGTTTACCAACTTCATTGGTCCATCTTTCGGTGATGCATCTGGCTAGTTTTTCACCAGTGATTTTACCTATAGGGAAGAACATTGTATACTTTGAGAACAAGCATGTTAAAACAAAAATGAAGCGTTTTTGGTGCATAGACTGAGGTAGTGGCCCATAGATGTCAGCTGATATTAATTCAAGTGGTTGTGAAGGCAAGATAGGTATCATTTCTCCTGCTATGTGAAAACGGTTATGCTTTGTTTTTTGACAGACGTCGCAGGCTCTTATTAACTGTGTAACCTTTTTATTCAACCCTTTGAAGTAACAACATGTTTTCAGGGCATGTATTGTTTTCTTTATACCAAAGTGACCAATTCGTTCATGTGTTTCCAAAATTACATCCTTTTCCAGGGTGTGTGGTATGACTAGATGCCAAAAATCGGAGTTTTTATTAGCCTTATAAAACAAATGGTCGTTGAAAACAGTGTAGCGTTGTA
Source organism: Nilaparvata lugens (assembly GCF_014356525.2). Lineage (NCBI taxonomy): Eukaryota > Metazoa > Arthropoda > Insecta > Hemiptera > Delphacidae > Nilaparvata > Nilaparvata lugens. The sequence goes on from NC_052506.1 coordinate 35,582,553, forward strand.
GATACTGGTGCTCTTCTACTGGAGGGTTGGATAATTGGCGAATGAGATCTGTGATTTTGTTGTCCATTGATTGTGCACTTTTAAATTTTTCAGATGTGAGGAGTTCGGTGTGCAGGAGTGGCGATATATTGAAGGGTAACAGCACTGGTTGATCTTCGGCTACATAGCATTGGAATGTCGTCTCATTGGCATAGGTGTCACTTCCTTCTCTGGACAAGAAATCAGCAGTTTGATTTCATTTACCTGGCAGGTGAGTGAGTTCTAAATCGAATTCTTGTAACAACAGAAACCATCTAGACAGTCGATTGTTGGTTAACTTGGCTGTTTTGAAGAAAGTCAGGGCCTTATGGTCTGTGTTAACAAAAATCTTTTGGCCTAACAACAACGTTCTATATTTCTTGCATACTTCGACAATGCTTAGTAGTTCTTTTTCCGTGACTGTGTACTTCTTCTGGGCTGCATTCATAGTTTTGCTAAAAAATGCTATGACTCCTTTTTCTCCTTTCTCATCATATTGAAAAATTTCCGCACCTAAGGCGTAATCCGATGCGTCAACATTTATATGAAAAGGTTGGTTTAGATTTGGATGATTCAATATAACAGCTTTCAAAAAAGCCTCCTTCAACTGGTTGAAAATTTCATCTTCCTTGAGCCCCCATGTCCATGGTTTAGAGGATGATAAAACATGACTCAGTTGTGCCATATAATGAGACATCTGTTTGTTAAGCGACGATAGAATTGTAGGAAACCAATAAAACGTTGAAGCTGTTTACGACTTGATGGAGATGGAAAGTTTTTTATAGCTGCTAATTTGTCAATGTCCTGCATGATACCTTATCAGTTATGATGTGCCCGAGGTATTTAACTTTCTTGGCAAAAAATTCACATTTTGATAACTTTAATTTCATACCACATTTTATTAGTCTACCGAATACTACATCAAGGTGTTGAATATGCTCTGCCACACTCTGTGATGAAATAATTGCATCATCAACGTAAAGAGCGCAAAAATCTGAAATGTCTTCACCAATTGATTGTCTTAGGCAGCGTATAAATATAGCCATTGCGTTTCTGATCCCAAAGGCAAGTCAGGTGAACCTGAGATTTCGGCCGTTGAAGAGGAAGGACAGGTAATCTCGAGATTCTTCTGCCACTTGTACCTGCCAATATCCGGCGCTGAGGTCGACGGTGGAGTATATGGTCTTGCCATGGAACGTCTGCAACACCTGATCGATCTGGGCGGGAGCTTCACGGTCATCGTCGAGAATCATGTTCAGCTGGCGGGCGTCGAGACAGAGTCGGGTGGAGCCGTCCTTCTTCGAAACGCAGGTAATAGGCAAGCTATAATGCGATGTGGATGGTTCGATAATGCCTAGTCTTTCCATCCTATCTATTTCGGCAGCTGCTGCTTGACGGTGCACAAAAGGGATGGGATAAGATTTTCTATAATACAACTCATGTGGTTTGACCTCCAATTTGCACTGAAAATGATTTGCCAATCCCGGCTGTTCTGAAAATACTGCACGGTTTTTCATGAACATTTCTTTCATGGATTGTTTGATTGCGAGCCCCCATTCAGAATTGTTATCAATTTCCTTCAGTAACTTTTCCATCAGAATGTCGGTATCATCTGGTGTTTCATTTTCCAAGCTGTAGTCATCTACTGAATCATGACTCATCATCTCACTCTCTTCGCTTTCTCTGTATTGCACCTTGTATTCTTTTTCAGGAATGTAGTCTTCAACCATGTGATATCTCACTACTCTTACATCTCCCGCATTGGCCTTTAATACTATCTGAGTATTGATACTAGTCCGGTTGCTATTGTCGATTAATTGCAGTTCGAGATTTTTGAAATTTATGTTTGAGTTATAATGGGCTAAGAAATCAGCACCAATAATAATGTGTGGTCCGTTTGCAGGTAATACCAGGAAGGAGTATGGGAAGCACTTTCCTTCGACTTGGATCTCCAGGAGGCATTGTTTAGATATTCGGAGGCGACGTCCTGGTGTGACACCTGATAGGTAGGTTGAGGTTAATGGTAATGTGGCTATTTCTGTTATGTTTTTCAGGCGGGAATAAGAGTCATTCTGGATTAGGCTGACTTGTGATCCAGTATCTATGAGAGCTTTGAATTGTAGGCTGGCTATTTGTATAGTGATATAGGTTTGAAAATGTTCGTGTATTTCTTGAATGCTGGAGTTTTCTTCTTCTAGCAAGGTTTCTCTGATGTTATTATATAGCGCGGTAAGACATGTAGATTCTTTTCCTGTATCTGGATCAGTAAGGTTGTCTAGATTTTCCATTTTATTCGTTTTTGCAGGTTGGGTAGGCTTAAACCGTATAGAGCGGCAACGACGGTAGATTCCTCTGAGTTTCGGTTGCTTGCCTTGGACTATTTCGACTGGCGGGGGTAATGGATCAGTATTTTCAATTGGCGGTTGTTCTTCTGCTAATGGATTATCATTTCTCTCCATGTGTAGACAGGTGATGGGCGACTGTGGCAGGTGATTTCCATATAGTCATATTTTCTGCGGCGTTGAGGACCCTTGTGTTTTCTCGGCCATATCCGATTTTCTTCCCTGGTTTTCGTTGGGCGTCGTTTGATGCTGATTTGCGCTTGCATTTCCCATCTGGTTATAGTTGTTGTTCCTGCTATGTGCGGCGTTGTTGGAGTATGGGTTACGGTGTTGGTTTATACGGTCTCGTCCGTCATGGTAGTACGCGTTTCTCCGGTTTGTATCAGACTGCTGGTTGTGGTTCTGGAAATTCCTCCTACTTTCTGGTTGGTTTTCTTTATTTAGTCGCTGTTGAAAATTTGTGTTGCGGTCCCGGTTATTGGCAGAATTAAAGGGACGACGGACATTAGAAAAAGAAGGAGTATTTTGTTGGGGTTGGTGATCTTGATGCGGATGCTCTTGTCGCACAGTGAAGTTGTAATCTTCGCGATGCACTGCTTGGATTTCATGGAGATGATTTTCCAGTTCTTTGATGGTTTTAACATGACTAGTCGCTAGTGCCATCTGTACTGGGTAAGGCAGCTTCCGGATAATGATCTGAGTAAGTGCTAACTCGGCGAAAGGTGTGTCCAGTTGCGAATTTTGGTATCTGATGTTTGATACGAAGGCGGTGCATGTCTGGCCATTTCGAGGTGAATATTTGCAAGATACGATGTCAGATAGTATAACTCGCTGTCGATCTTGTCCCCAATATTGTTCCAGGAAGGCATCTATGAATTCGGATAAGCTATTAAATTCGGCGGCGCGTCCGTGAAGGAAAAGTAAGGGTTCTCCGGACAACAGAGTGAATAATTTGAATTTCCATATGGGCCAGGGTGTGGGGGTAAGTTCTTGAACTGATCTCAGTTGTTCGACGAAGGGTTTTGGGGGCATAGACGCTGAGGTGTCATCAAAATGTCCTAGGTTTTGAAAAATTGTGGTGGTGTTGTACGACTCTGAGGGCGATGACAGTTCTAGGTTGGCCCGAGAGTGACTTATGCGGGTTTCCATCTGAGTGATTCGGGTATCCGTCTGCTCAAATCTTTTCCGGACCTCGGCATCAACACTCTTCCTTTGCTCGGCGGCAGTGTCACATCGTCTATGCAGGTCGCTGTATTGTATAGTCAAGCTGTCCACCTGAGAGCTGATAGTAGTTTGCTTTTCACTCAGGGTGCTAACATGGCTCTTCAATTGCCCTTCGGCTCGCCGTATAATGTCCTCATGTTCACTTTGACACGCAGAGATATGTTCATTGATTTTGGCCTGCACGCTTTGTGTTATCCGCTCTCCTGCTTTGATGCAGTGCTGTTTGGCTTGATCAACTACTTTCTCTTTCAGAGTATCCATCTCTACACGTATGTGTTCTTTTAAGGTGACCTCGACGTTGATTACCTTCGTATGCATATCTTGTGATATCTGATCCAATCGATTATTGGTTTCTATAATGGATTTATCCAGACGCTCGGTTAAATCTTTGATGGTATTATCTGTATCATGGAATGCCCTGTCCATCCGCTGACTCAACTTCTCCAAACCCTGTTCATTTACCTTCTTTACTTCTTGGATTTCCTTATTTAGATTGTTTATTGCTTCCTTCATTTGTTTGTTGTCTTCCTTTATTTGTTCACTTTTTTCATTTAGATTGTTTATTGCTTCATTTGTTTTCTTCGATGCTTCTTTTATTTGTTTGTTGTCTTCCTTTAATTGTTTGTTGTCTTCCTTTAATTCTTTTATTGCTTCGTTTGTTATTGGAGAACCTTGTTTTATTGCTTCCAGGATGGCGTCCATATCTATTGCGGGAGTGGGCGTATATCTAACGGTCATCTGCTGGTTCTTCATCCGAGCAACGGTGCGAGAAATGGGAGTTCCTGTTTCTGGGGCGTCGTCGTCCGTAGGCTCTCCCGATGTTTCGTCCTCCGGCTCTTGGGCGACCAACGGATCCTCCACTAGAATGCAGCTCTCCTCCACCTGCGTCGAAGATAAATCATCCAGTACATTGGGATGGAAATCGGCGGATGTGGTGGCAGATGCGGATGGCGGCGAACAATCGGGTGAGATGTCCTCGGTGTCCGACAGACTTGGATTGACCTGGTCGTTTCCTGCCATGGTTTGTGAGAAAATAATGCGACGAAAAGGTGTAGTGAATAAAAAACGTGAAAGTGTTGATGTGATATACAAAATAATTGGTAAGAAATCCAATAGAAATTGTTATAGCTTCGTAGTGAGTGAAATACAGAAAAAGTGGTTTAGCAATGTGTTCAGTGATAAAATGAGTCAAGTTAGCAATATCGTTAACATAAAAATGACAAGAACATACAGGATACACAATGGACACTTATGCGGTAATACAGGTATGCCTCTTATAATTTATTATTATTATTATAAATATTTTACTCTTATAATTTCTTGCCGCAATTCTATATATAGGGCTAGTATTCTTTGCAAAATTTTATATAAAAGCAGCAGTGTTCTGTTTGAATTATTCCGCAATATATCCGTGATTTAATTTTACTTCCCTCTTTATGCTTTAAAAAATTTTTTAAAATGTAGATAACTTCAATCCTCTTTTCCGTAAAATTTTATAAATTGTTTTAATATAGACCTCATGTTCATAAAATAATATGACTTTTCTTATGGTATTTCTTATACCTATAACTTATGATATGACCAATTTTCGAATAACACAATAATGAAATTCTGAGTTCGATTTTTTCTCTAAAAATTCATCAATCGATAAATTTCTTTTCTGTTCAAAAATTGGGTATGGTACGACTTGTTATTTTATACAACAGTGAACAGTTAATATTAAATTCGAAGAAATTCACAACCATGAATTTTTCAAAAAATTTTCCCGTTGTCAGCGCTATAGTATACTGAGCAACTAAATAATCTTCGTAGTCGATTATCCACCTCTTCAATGCCTATCACTGTTGGGCGCCAAATCATGTAAAGCGTGATTTTACTTGCCTCACATATGTATAATCCTGTAATGCTGTATTTAAATGCCCCACGTTAGGCGCCAAATCATGTAAAGCGTTTTTTTTACGGCTTCACATATGTAGGGTGAATCTTGTACTGAATCAATGGTGTAGGGGCTATAAATTTTGCAATTGCGTGTGTGGACGCTGAGTGTACACCAGACTGATTGACTCACTACAAGATTCAATACAATTGTCGGAATCGCGGGAGGCCCAAACGCTCGCTCACCCTTGATTCTTCTAATGACAGATTGTATAATGATGAACTTTTTATAAGTAGTGTAGCGGACGCTAAACACTGAATACGGATATCTTAAAATTATTACCTGTGAAGAATGAGCATTCAAAATCATACAGGTCGAGCAAAAATACCGATGTAGATAATTTACGGGACTGCGTCTCTAATAAGTTCTGAAGGATTAAAATACGGTATTTGGACCAAATATCATTCAGAATATACTTCGAGAACAGAGTCTTGTCGGGTTTTAAGCTCTATTGTAGGAATTTATATGATCTCTGGCTGCATCTGCTGTACAATTGATGTGTTCGCTCCTAAGTCGAGGTTGGTAACAGATAAAAGCTGATATATGAGCAGGTAAGGACAAAGAATAAATATCTCGATCTGACCCCACTCGCTACATCCACTTAGACCTGTTCCAATATCCAGCTTAATTCAATTATTTCAATGATTGTACTCGATCGGTTCTTGATGATATAGAACGTATCAGACACAATAATTGACAGGCTTAAGAAATAATCGAACTCAGAAAACGAATTAACAAAACTGGAATATATTATAATAAAATATATGATCTCACAGTGCAGATTCAGAATATAATTTACAGATTGAAAGTGGTTTAACATTAACAAAAATGATTAGCAATTTTCTTGTACTTGCATGATATCATGCGTGATTCAACAGAATTTTACAATTGATAAAGTTTAACAGTTTTGAAAAAATAGTGAAAAATGAATTATAAAAAATATTTTTAAAAAGTTTGCTCGGGGTCGTGGTTCTGGCAGCGGAGGATAGTTAATCAACCACAAGTTCTTATAAATTCTATAGGAATAAATTCTAGGCTCTTAATAACTAAAAGCGCTTGTCGGCGTGGCCAATAATTTAACGAAGAAAATTTTATATCTTTCTGCACTGAAATATTTTCGAAGCGTAGATTGGGGCCCCTTTTAACTTATAACTCACGTGAATTTCCTTGGCGGTCGTGGTTTTCTTCTTTAGATCAAAAATCGTTTGATCAGCAGCAATCCAGGCTTCGGTTTTCAGCACGTGGGGAATTTTAATTAAAATATCTCCTTCACCAAATTAATTAAGGGATAATTTACTTTAAACTTTTAGTTTATCGATTGATGAATATAAATTTACAAATAACAAATAGATTGGCCTAAAATATTGGCTCACAAATAAAACATATAAAATCGAACAAGAATTTTTTTACGAATAGGTCTTTGTAACTATAAAGAGATCTGAACGGTGAGGATTTCAAAAGGGAAGTGCTGTCTTTTCTCTCAGCTTCTTGGCTAGACCTTTCTTCTGAGAATCTCGATGTAATAATTTGCATGAAATTTTGCCATTGGTAGAACGATTGTGACGTAGACGTGACGTCAGTGGCAGGCAGTAGAATATAATTCCTTTAATTACAATAATAACTCAATTTATGTAATTCTTAAAACTGCTTAATCTCATAGACATAGTTCCTCTCATACAATGTACATGTGCTAGCGTATATGATAAGGCAGGGTTGTTGTCTGATAGTAGATTAACATGTGTTGCTTTCAAACGATCACCTTTTTGGTGCTATTTCTATGCACTATGATTGGCTTAGGCTTGCCAAAGAGATTTAATTACCATGTGGTTCAGTTGAATTAATCATTATAAATTAATATTCTTATACAATTTTTATTATGTTTGAGACTGTTATAATTAATTTCTGCCGTTTTATCAATAATATACTGTTCATGCTATGACCTAGTTAGTTACAATAAGACCTGACATATAATATAATTTCTTAAATAATAAATAATTTCATCGATAATACATACATTTTATTTTTTATTCGAAATTCTTGGTCCTTTATTGATAGTTTTATAATTTTTAGGAATGATATTATACCTTGCATGAAAACCGGCATGACATTTGACAATACTTTGAATCAGTCAGCTGTGTTCAGGCTGCTTTAAAACATCTGATCGATAGTAAACAAAGTGTAACCTCAAATTCAATGAGCAATTCGTAAATAATTTGTGCTTTATTTGCAGAATAATTATAATTTTATTGAATAATTTTCTAGAAAATGTTCAGTACAGAACGGTACTCTTATCTAATATACAGTTACTGATAAGTAAGCTTTATCGCTCGGTCGCTAACTATTCCTTTAGCAAATTCTTTCATTTTAAAAGGTAATCACAATTTTCTCTCTTCTCATGAGATCTATTTGAAAGATTCATCACAGTGTGTAGCGTGCTTACATGGGGACAACAGTAGAATTTCCACTAGCTCAATTTGCTGTTGCAGGAACACAGAATTTATTGGAAATGCCATCTATGTATTCAAGTATCGAACAATCCCACATTCCTAAAAAGCTAGTGGCAGCTTCTGTGTGCAGGCTCTTACCAGATTTTGTTTCTGATCTGCCCGCTTGGTCATGCATAGAAATATGAATTCTAATAAAAAATTATATGAAAATTGATCACCTGACGCTAGTGTTCCCGCGCATCTCAAGTCTACTATTTAAAGATCTGAGCCAGCTGGTGACAGGACAATAACGCTGGATACACACGAGATCTGCTATCTCTTCATAGTGAATGATTTAATAGAATCAACAGTTGCTAACAGTTTGCAATTGAATAATCACATTTTCTCGAATTTCAAGCTTATTTTTGATTTTAGGTGAAAATGTTACTGAACATTAATTGTACAGTTCTTCATGCTCAATCTTTTCCGAATTTTTTTCTTTAAATTGTATCTGAAGCCTGATAATCGGGAATCTAAAACCGATCTTTGCATAGATTGGGCGGAGCTCCTGGAATTTTTACAGATATGGGACTTGTGGCAGTTGATAGAGCTTATCAATGACTATTTTAGGTATAAATTTGATCAAAATCGTTGGAGCCGTTTTTGAGAAAATCGCGAAAAACCCTGTTTTTGACAACATTTTTGCCATTTTAGCCGCCATCTTGTATTGCATTCGATCAAAATTGTTCGTTCCTTATAGTTAATAATTGTTTGATCCTTATAGTGTAAGGACCTTAAGTTCCAAATTTCAAGTCATTCCGTTAATTGGGAGATGAGATATCGTGTACACAGACGCACATACACTCATACACACACACACACACACACACACACACACACACACACACACACATACATACAGACCAATACCCAAAAACCACTTTCTTGGAAAGTTTCAGGGGACCTTGAAACGTATAGAAATTTGTAAATTGGGGTACCTTAATTCTTTTCGGAAAGCAATACTTTCCTTACCTATGGTAATAGGGCAAGGAAAGTAAATATCAGACTATAGAATTATTCATCATAAATCAGCTGACAAGTGATTACACAGATGTGTGGAGAAGCCAGTCTGTTGCTGTATTTCCATAAGGTCTATAAATTCAATCAGGTACTTGTGGATGAGAATACTGCATGAGGAGGTCTACTGTTCACAGAACTACTAGTTATTTTTAATCTATTTTATTAAATTCAAACAAAAAAAGGCTAAGTGATACTTAACAGCACATTATTTTTCTTATAACGAATAAAATTATACAATACTTATTGGTTTCTGAACAATACTAATTTATTAAACAAATGTCGTTTAGATACAGAGTTGCATGAAAAGAAATATTAGGTACTTATATGAAAATAAATATTTTTATATGGCGCATGCCGATTCGTACATCCATAAGCACTGCATGAAACTACCATACTTTGAATATTTTTTATTGCTTTAATAAAAAAATATTATCATTTGAAAATGGCTCTTTTTCTACACAGCGAATACATATACCCGACTTCTTGCCCAAAATTTCTGGTATGGTAGCGACACTAGCGCAGTGGCATCATAGCGGACTTTGCTCTTATCAATCTTATTCTCAATATCAATGATCTGCACACTTCTCGTTTATAGAGGCATTGATATTGATTATTGACTTTTATGGATTTTGAAATATCAAATCGAAGATTTGATTTTTATATGGCGAAAATTGTAATATCACAATACTATAATGGTTATTTCCTTTAATCATATTACAACTGCTTCAAGTACTGTTTATATTTAAGGATGAGTAGGTTTGAGGGAGGGTTACATCAAATCTATCCTTGGGGAGACACTATGTCCAATTTCCTAATTTTTCAGGAGAGCAGTTTACAACTTTTTTCAACTTCAAACAGCAATTAGTGGAAATTGAGTGAAAAGTTGGGAACAACATTATACTACAATGGTGTATATAATATTCTCCATCAATATATCTAATCATGAATCCAAAAATCGATTCAATTCTTTTTTCATTGAATTTTGGAATTTATGTGGTGAACATAGTGTTTTGTGCCTCTCAAAATCTTGTCAATAGTTTGCCTCAGTATTGGTATGAATGATCTTCTTAAGCTCTGCACACACATACATCAATTTTTGCTTGTATGATATTTTGCCGTCCTTATGAATTCCATTAGATTAACAGAACTTGACAAATAGCATCTGTTTAATCTAATAAAATTCTTAAGGACCGCAAAATATCATATTAACAAAAATCGATGTGTGTGTGGGGCTTTACTGTATCTATGCTATCATCATCTTCTAGTGGATATTCAGTGGTTTGATTCACATAAGTCAAATTTCTGTAGAAGTCATGACAGATGGTGGCAAAAGGCAACAATGCAATAAGGTCATTGTATTATTTTCTGAAATTGGTATAGAACTTGTTGAGATTTGATTCAATGTTTCTGGGAACAATATTCCTTGTCTTGGAATCTCACTAGGTTTATCTCTTGGTTTTCACCATTGAAATAGTTTTTCAAGAACAGTTTTCCAATTTTGTCTTGGTAGCTGGACACAGGTTGATAATAGCACTGGCCCTTTGTTGATGGCCTTATTTCTATTCACAAAAGGGGGTTTACATGATTGCCTCTTATTAAATAGTGAATTGAAGCTCTTGAAATCAACTAGTTCCATGTTATGGACTGTGTAATTACTTGAAGTTTGCCTAACTGTTGCCAGTCTCATGGTGTTAAAATGGCAAGATCATTGAGCTTCTTTCTCTTTCTTCCAATTAATGCAGGCACACTGTCAGTGTCCATATGGGTATGACCTTTGAGTATGAACTTCTGAGTGATTGTCTTAATCTGAGGATGAAGAATCTAAAAAAACTCATGAAACACTTATGTTCTTATTTTGGCCAAAGTTTGAATGGACATTTAATAGGCCTACATTTAATATTTTTCTCACCTCTGGGTACAGTTATATGAGGGTCATTCAATAAGTAAGGAGACAAAATGTTCTAATTCACTAATTTTCAAAAACGGCTAAATTGTGATCCATATGAAACCTCCAGGACATGAAGTTGGCAACCTTGCAATGATATCTGATCAGTCGTTCCACCGTATTTCGTAAACATAATTTATTGCAAATTGACTCAATTAACAATGGCAAGTCCGTTTGAGAATTGCACAATGGAATAACAATGTTCATGGAATTGGTTTGCCCTAAGTATATTGTTTTATATTTAATTCACTGCAGAGTAGAATTATTTGTACATCTACACAGAGGAGTTCATTTAAATCTAATTCAAGACAGCGTTTTCTCAAGGAATCCTAAACAGGTCAAATTTTACGAATTATATCTCCACAGTTGGTAGGAATGTCCAACACATTCACAATATGTAAGTTGGTTCTCATTTGATAGAATCTATCTCTAGACATGGTGTCAAGAAATAACTTGATTCCTAATAGTCCATCCCAAAATAAGTGTATTCTCGGAAAAGTTCCTATTTCAATATGGAGACCAAATAATGTAGCAACAATGAGGATCAGAAATCGAGCGGTACACCTGGAAGCGGTGCTGGCGCATTCGGGGATTTAGGCACAGTGATGGCGCCCATTTCACACTTCAACAAGGGTAAATTAATATTTACTCATTCACGTATTCTATCGTCGTGCGGGTTTCAATTCAATACTATTAAAGGTGAAATTAAAGGCTACAATAAGTTTCAGAACATTATTACTACACCATTTGCACACGTGCCTGTTGAGTGTCTACCGTGGTATATGACTAGCAATGAGTTCTCACGCTTGCCACCTGACTGTACTGTAAAACGGTGTTCAACAATTGTTACACCGCTTGGATATCGTACACCATTTGTGACCAATTCGGCCGGCATAAACACTGTTAACAGTAATCTCATGATTATGGGTATGTCAGCGCACGGCCTGAACAATCGCTACAACGGTCTCAACATGCAGTATTGTATTCAAACTGATAAACCAATGATTGTGGGCAGTGCTATACACTACGACATGGACGACTACAAAGCGTGGTATGGCACGCCAGTGCAACAAGAGGGGAGTGTACTAGCATTTACAGATATATCGTGCACTTTCGGCAATGAGCATCCTTTCAAGGGCTACTATTGTCAAAATTACGACAATAATCTGCACGGACCTACATGTCCTGAACTTATGAAGAGTGTTTCACTGTATCACTTGGAAAACAGTATGAATAATCCACCTGTTATGTGGGAGTATCGCCCGCAGGTTTCCGTGCTCAATCCTTCACCACCTATTACACCTTACCGGTCGGTCGAGAGCAGAATAAATCTAGGATGTAAAGTGCCTGGCACGTTTGACACGAAACTCACCTGCGGCGAGGATGCAATCTCATCAATAAGTGAAACTAAAACACTCACCCAGAAATTCATCTCTCTGACTTACTACAGCTAAATCTTCCCCCGGAACAAGCTGCGGGTCCACCAGTCCATGGGGGGAAGATCGGCTATCTCGTAGCACTGGTAGACTCTCAAGTCTATCAGGATGCTTCCACAGCCGGACGCCAATTTGTATGAATTCAATTGTTCGCCCGCTCGAACAAAGATAGTTGAAGACATACAGCCAGTCGTCGACGGCGAGTCCCTGGGTTCTACAAGGGGGGCGAAACGCGTTAGACCACTTGTAGAAGGTGTGGGCGCTGCAGCGGCACTGACGGCTGGTCCACGTGCAGTCATGGTAGACATGGAAGTGCCCGCTCGTTTTTTCGCGTCCACTGCTGTCGGTGTCTGGATGGCGGGCAACACACATGAACCTATTGCCACCCTGAGATCTGCTATATATTCCATTGACCCGCTGTCGGTTATCAAGCTCTCTAAGAAACGACGCATGGTTATTGCTTGTAGCATACTGAATTGTATCGTGGACCAGACGGGGGCACAATTCTGCTCACACCAATCAGTCAATGATACTAGCCCAAGGGATGTGCGGTCTACATAAGTTTTGATATTCTGAACTAATTGACGAAGATGATGTATGATTGGTTCATACTTCATTTCCCGAGCACTGGCTGTCTTCTCCGCTATTTTCTGTTCCAATGTGTTCAACTGGAGAACCAGACAGTCTACATGAGGAACTAGGAACGGTTCGATTAACATTTTCAATATTGTCAGCCACGAATAGATTGCTGGATAGAGCTCCTGTCGACTTACTTGAGATTGAATCGCTGTCGCTATATTCACTTGCTTCATCTTTTTTGGGGTCTGAGATGTAGATTGAAAGGGACTATCACCTCTTCCGTCGCTTTCCTCTTGTTGCTCGTTGCTGGCTTCTTCTTCGACGCTGGAGCACGCTTCTTCACAGTCTGACGGCCACTGGCCGGTGACTTGGAAGTAGTGGTTGTCGTCATCATCTTCTTCGAAGTACATTGAACTGGTTCAAAGTTGGTTTCCGAATCACTGCTGCTATTACTATCCGAACTCAACTGTTGTGCGTTTTCAATAAAATCTTTAGGTTTTGAATCGGTATCGGCAAACTGTTCGTCGCACTGAAGATCTTTAACTAACATCTCTCGTTGTCTTCATAGGGCATCTGAGTAAAACACAACTGCTTAATATCACTCATAGTAATACTGGTTATAGCAAACACTAATGTTCACAATTAAACAATTTGAATGAAACTGAATTGATAAATGAATGCGGGCAGCATACATAGCTGCTGAAATATTGCAATTAGGTCGCGCCCGAAGCTACTTGAAATTCCACTTGAGACAATAACAATGACAGCCACTTATAGATTGCTAATTAATGCGCAGCGGTAAACAAACCACTTACGATTTCACTCGGCTTGCCCGTGGCAAGGCCACGATTGACGTCACACTCAGCAACTAATTGCTCTGCTTACTTGCCCGATGCCGAAGGCATCAGCCGCATACCTACCAGGCGAAAGTGCGCTCGCGGGACGGCTGCGTAGCTGCCTGGGCAACGGGATCGCAGCGGAGTTACGTAGCTGACGGAAAAGTCTTTTCCGTAGCTAAAGGCAGGCGAGCCGCATGGCTCGGCATGAGAGCTTGTTGAGTGTATGCGGCGCGTAAACTTTAATCTATCATATCTTTGCCATTTATGGTCCGATTTTTATTATTTTTATATTTTTAGATTATGTTTGTTTATACGTCAGCTACGTAACTCCGCTGCGATCCCGTTGCCCAGGCAGCTACGCAGCCATCCTGCGAGCGCACTTTTGCCTGGTAGGTATGCGGCTGATGCCTTCGGCATCGGGCAAGTAAGCAGAGCAGTTAGTTGCTGAGTGTGACGTCAATTGTGGTATTTAAGGTGGCTGCACGCCTCGAGGCAAGCTAGTCACACATGAATTTTCCGGGTCACAAGTATTTAGGTCTGGGTAATCCAATTGACAACGGTGAACCAGTAGATTCAGATGATCGAATCGCCCTTGAACGCGACAAGGACTACGAGAAAGCAACATCGGATGCTGATATACGTGCAGCCGATAGACGAGCAATTGTCGCGTTTCTTAAAGATAGTGTGTTTCCTTTTAATTATCATTCTATTATTGGTGCTAGTGGACTCAGTGCTAAGTATCTATTTGAAACTTTCGCCGGAATTAAATATCCAAAAATGGACGGCAAACGTCCAGCAGATGAGCCTGCGGGTGGTAGCCAATCTAAGAAGGCTGCTCTTCTAACTTCGAACAATGAGGATCAGAAATCGAGCAGTACACCTGGAAGCGGTGCTGGCGCATTCGGGGATTTAGGCACAGTGATGGCGCCCATTTCACACTTCAACAAGGGTAAATTAATATTTACTCATTCACGTATTCTATTGTCATGCGGGTTTCAATTCAATACTATTAAAGGTGAAATTAAAGGCTACAATAAGTTTCAGAACATTATTACTACACCATTTGCACACGTGCCTGTTGAGTGTCTACCGTGGTATATGACTAGCAATGAGTTCTCACGCTTGACACCTGACTGTACTGTAAAACGGTGTTCAACAATTGTTACACCGCTTGGATATCATACGCCGTTTGTGACCAATTCGGCCGGCATAAACACTGTTAACAGTAATCTCATGATTATGGGTATGTCAGCGCACGGCCTGAACAATCGCTACAACGGTCTCAACATGCAGTATTGTATTCAAACTGATAAACCAATGATTGTGGGCAGTGCTATACACTACGACATGGACGATACAAAGCGTGGTATGGTACGCCAGTGCAACAAGAGGGGAGTGTACTAGCATTTACAGATATATCGTGCGCTTTCAGCAACAAGCATCCTTTCAAGGGCTACTATTGTCAAAATTACGACAATAATCTGCACGGACCTACATGTCCTGAACTTATGAAGAGTGTTTCACTGTATCACTTGGAAAACAGTATGAATAATCCACCTGTTATTTGGGAGTATCGCCCGCAGGTTTCCGTGCTCAATCCTTCACCACCTATTACACCTTACCGGTCGGTCGAGAGCAGAATAAATCTAGGATGTAAAGTGCCTGGCACGTTTGACATGAAACTCACCTGCGGCGAGGATGCAATCTTATCAATAAGTGAAACTAAAACACTCACCCAGAAATTCATCTCGCCAACTTACTACAGCTACATTGAACAGGCCGGGTCTGTCACCAGAGGTTTCGCTGAACCAGCTGGAGGACTGATGCCGCCCTCTCTGCACGTTGGAGTCATGCCGCTAAATTCGTGGTCCACAACTCAGAAGCAGGACAGTGTGCAGGAGGTCACCGCTATGTAGTGAGGCCACTACAGTGCCTAACAGTGACAGTGATTTCCTGAACGCTCTGATACAAGACAATATATCTCCAGTGTATGTGAAAATGTTATCAGACAACAACCGCGCATCGCTGGACTAACACTGTCACAGACAATAGAAGTTACAATCAAAGGTTTGTAGAGTACATTGCAAGGACATTTCAAATAAATAAGGCGTGTTAACCCATTACCATGTTGTTTTTATTTGACTAACCTATGACAAATTCGACACATTCTCAAACACAAAATCATTTACAATTTTAAGCCACTCATCTATGTGGGGGCCTTCCACTTTCTTTTCAATAAATGAATGTTCAGCCCAATATACTATTAGTCCAGCGGCCAATGGGCTTGGCCTTTTGTTTGTATAGTCTTTCAACAGGTCACACCGTTTCCAGCGGTGGTAGCGGAACAGTCTATTGTTGAACTCATCTGTGCTGGCAAGAATCTCACTGTTCGACATTACTATTACTGGTACACGCGTAACATCTACTGGTGCTTGATGTTTAACATTAACCTTCAAACAATCACCAGCAAGTATTTGCTTTATATCGTCATAGTAGGATGGATCCATACGGGCCTTGTTCCATACTACGACTCTACGGTCTACACAATCCATGAACGGGAAGCGTTCCATTTTACAAGGATTGTTTATCATTCCGACATTTAATAGAAATGCACTCACACTGTCTACGAAGAAGTTCTTGCCTGCATTAGATTCGCCCCAGATAAATAAACTGTTCCACTTACCTGACTGGCGTTCAAGTACACTGTATAGGGATCTTAAAAACACTATTACATCTGCTACCACATAATTAAACTGAAAGAACAATAGTTGCATTAACACTTTTACACTCTCCTCAATGGACATATACATGCTTTGATATTGGTCTAAATCTAGGGTGTGGAAAAAAGGCTGGCAAGTCTGGTAATGTTCTAGAAACTTAACAATTGATCAGCGACGTATTTCGTCTTTAAATACCACTAGTGCACAAGTTGCAATTCGGTCTCTCTGCATTATTAGGTTGTATCGTGAAGAAGTCAAATACCTGGACGAGCGAAACAGCAATTCCGGCAGAGACTGGCACATTTCAAAGAGAAGTTCAATTATTTCTTGGACATTGACCTTCTTACTTTGACATCTTCCTGTTTCTTGAGATGTTGAATGGAGAGTTCACACAATTCCAGCGCCTTCATTGCCACTTCGTCGTCCTCCTCCACAAAGACCTTAAAGTTCATTTGTGAAATAATTTTTGAAATACTCAACAGGACTTCTAAGAACTGGACCATCCTTCACTGGAATCTCAAATGGCTCCATTGGTGGCTGTGTAAATGTCTTTCATCTTCATTTCAACCTCTCTCTTAGAGTTGTGAAGTGAATATTGTTGATAGGGGTTTCTTCTTCCAAAAACGTCTCTTCTTCAAGTTGCTGTTTCTGTGCACTACACTTTGTGATTTTCTTACCTAATTTTGTGATTTTCTTATCAAACCTTTCCCTTTCTTAGTTGAAAAGAGTTCTACATTTTCAACTTCTTCAATTGCATCTAGTTCATCATCATCTGCATTAGGCTTATCTATATTCACTTCAACAACTGAATGCAACACTCGAGGAGGTAGGCGATTCATATCAGCTTCTGCTTCATCACCGCTATCTTCTTCTATTATTTCCCCATCATCATGTGGAATGAGAACAACGTCTTGAAACAATGCATCTTCTCCCAACAGCTCTATAATTTCATGGAGTTCATATCTGCAAAATGAAAATGAAAACAATACTTATAAGAAAAATATAACAATTTGTAGCCAACATTTCAATTGGAAATGACCTAAAAATAAACCCAGATATTCATTATAATAAATGATATACAATAGAATAAATTAACAATGAGGAGATATGATCATCTTTCATTCAAATAATATGTTATTACCAGTACATTACTTCATACTAGCAATAATAGAACTGTTGGTTGCAAACATTGACATGAATCATACGAAGTGCACAACAGTTCCCAGTGTAACCTATAGGTGACACTTGATTTTTGATGACTAACCACACTCAATATTCTGAACATAAATCAATTCTATTTACATGGAGCAAAAAATAGGTATTTAAATTCATAATTCAATCAGAAATAAAAACTTTATCTCACCTGTTAGAATCATTAGACGATTTTGAAGTTGAAGGTGCATGTAGCCAGTCATCTTCACTTGCAGCCATCTTGGAAATAAGCTTACAACTTACGCCAAAAGAGGACAGCACTGACCAGAGCTACTGGATAGTTCTCTACATACAAATACATGTGCATGTAGCCAGTCATCTTCACTTGCAGCCATCTTGGAAATAAGCTTACAACTTACGCCAAAAGAGGACAGCACTGACCAGAGCTACTGGATAGTGCTGTCCAAAGACCTTAAAGATGCATAGACTCACATGCAGCGCTAGTGTCTTACTTGGAATTGAACATGTGGAAATCGGCCATTGAGGGGTCAACCTGGAAGATTATTAAAAGCCTATAAGTGGTGATTTGTTTGTGGATGGTGAATTAATCAATGATAAATATTGAATTATTTGAAATTTCCATAAATTCTGGTTACATAGAAACGATGGAAACATAGCTGGTTAGATTACCAGCAATGACAAAGTTTTGTTCAGCTTTAAATTGTAGAGATCAAATAGAACTGTCAAGTGTCAACATTTCGTATCACATGTAACTACAAAACAAATACATTTAGCAATACGTTTAATAATACTTGAGACTAATTTTAATTGCTCACTTGTTATTCATTTATGATAGTTTGAAACTTTGCAACCACTCATATTTAATTTTTGCAGGTTTTGTTCAAATAAATTGATTGTAATAAGGCCCAGGTTAGTTCTTACCTAGGCCTGGTAGCCTAGGTAAGTTTACTAACACAAGTTAGTAAAAATTTATTTTTATACATTTAATGTCTGATTATTAGAGATTTTTATTCTAGTTCTATCCTTTGTATACCAGTAGCAGTACTGTTAATAAAAGAATATGCTAAATTACTAAAATGGCCTAAATATTTTGGTAGGTAGCCTACTTGTTTTGTAAACAAGCCTTGTTTTGTTTACAAAAAAGTCTGGGTGAGGAAGATTACATTTCTATTAGGCTAACTGATTTGGACTATTCAAAGAATTTGAAATGTGATTTATTAGGAATATAATAAATAAACCTCGGAATATAATAAAATAGACCTTGATGCCTGTTTTGTGCTTGAAATATCTTGAATACTTTTACATGATTTGAAGTCTGCCTAATCATCATTCATGCTTAACTCCACTACTAGAGCTCATATGACATATCTGAATTTGCCATTTTGTAAATCTTGATATGAGGAATACGAATAAAGTAATCTCATTTTGAAAAATTGAGATATCAGGTTTATTCATGCTAGCCTACTGCATTTGTATATTTTCTTAAATACTGTTACTTCATACTCTCATCCTGTATATTTATTGAGTATAATAATGTCAAGCTATCCATTGATCAATGAGTTAATCTAGTTGAACAAGGATTGTATCATTAAAATATTGATAAAGCAACAATTTCAAAATTACATATTTTTTGAAATTGTTCAAATTATCACTTTGATTACTCTACCACATACCGGTATACCTACATAGTTTATTGAATGTTGTAGACTACTCTAATGTATAAAGTGAAATACCTATTAATTTATTTTGGCTGTAAATTTAATTATAGCACTAGCGTTTCAGCTCGTGATTTAGTATTTGTATAAAAATGTAGAGCTTTAATGCCATGAGCTTATGAAATAATAGTTTAAAGTTTGCCAGAAACTTATGAATTCTACTACTATAAAAATATCAGTTTGATTTATTTATGATTACAGAAATAATGTACTAATTGATTCATTTATTTATTGGAATTATAATTTTATTCAAATTCATAAAGTTAAAGAAGTATAGATGGAAAATACAATACTAAAATATTATACTGAACACTATTTATCAATGATCGAAAAAATTGCATTTTTATAAAAATTCAAAGCACAAAACTTTCAAAGCCTATGTTATTAGATGAATAAGGTTATTTATAATAACCTCGTTTTGAAACACTGCTTGTCATGGAAACCAGAAAAATTAAATAGATAGCAGTTAACTTACATTTGAGTAAAGGAAAAATGTTAATTAACTTACCATACACTTATGTCAGTGAATTATTAAAACTATATTATATCTACGGGACTAGCATTTTATGAGGACTTGAAGAATCGATTATTGGTAACTTCAAAATCGCTTCAAATCATATAAATAATATTCCCTTAGTTGAACAGCCTAATATTAAACTGTATTGCAGCGCCAAAACAGCATTTTCTCCCCTATGAATTTTGAATTTCTCGCGCTAAAACACCTCAATGGCAGCCTTCAATTTCAAGTAAGAGCTGGCATTGGGAAGGCTCAGGCATTGTGGGTCTATAACGTCTTTGGTGCTGTCAAGTGTCTAATAAGTGCATCAAGATAGTTGGAATTAGTTTGGAGTACCGCACTAGTTTGTTCTATGCATATAAAATCAGTGCACCTGTCAGTGAACTGTATACTAACTGGAACGGGCTGTCCAATGCTAAGCTACAGCCAAAAGTGTGTAAGGCGGAGTGAGTGAGACAGGCCTACCGTGTGGGATTCCCTTCTCTCTCGTACTCATACATTAAAGCAGGTTGTTGCAGCTCTTGAGTACGATTATTTATTTTTAAAGTTGAAAAACGGATTTGAATGAGTATTAGGGCTATCAGTATTAGATCACAACCTTTTCTCTTAAATATTGTGACGTATTTGTCGTAAAATGCGTAGAATTGAATAAAAATACGACCGAGAAAAAATGGTGATGTATTGTGTTGCATTTGGATGCAAGAAAGTGCATGTTAAAGGAAATAAAATACCATTTCACAGTTAAGTCAAACATTTTTAGTCTATTAATTAATTTGAAGAAACCTTTTTGTTTTACATACATTTCCAATATTTTTTTCTTTGTTGATCAGTTTATTTGACCAAAAATAAAACAAAAAATTTGGTTATATTCCTAGTATACGGTGATAGTTTCTATGCTATTGAAAATTTAGACCTACTTTATAGCATCTAAAATAAAGAAACATAGTTGAAGAACAAATTAATCCTTATTCAAAAAAGAATAAAAACAAATGATTAATAATTCTGTGTTATCATCATGAGATGACATAATTTATTTTAGGTACCTACTTTTATTTTGAAAAATATGATATTGCTATCAGCTGAATTGTGATTAATTTTTGAAACCTTTCCGTTTCAAATAAATAATCGTTCAATTTACAATATTATAATAATTATTTAGCATATTTTACTGTTTGCTTATCATATGGTCATAATTATAATACAATTAATAAAAATGTTTCATCATAGATTTCTTTGCATCATTTCTGAAACTCCCACACTTACATGATTTGAAATGTTATCAGAATGCCTAGTATATAATTGCTGTCATTACATATTCAATAATCCTGTGTTATTGAATCATCACGAGTCCACATAATTCATTTCATTTACCTTTTTTATTGTAAAAAATATGAGATTGTTATCAGCTGAATTGTAATTAATTTTTGAAACCTTTCAATTTCAAATTGTTCATTTTACTCTGGTAATTATGTAGCATATTTTACTGTTTGCTTATCATAGTCATATAATATAATAAAATGTTTCTTCGTTATTTGCTTCATATCCACTCTTACTTTATTTGAAATTATACCAATGCACACCTACATAATCCTACATTCATTTTATATTATTAAATTGAGATATTTCCTCAAACAATAAATCGTAAATCTTTCCTTTAAAAATAACAATAAATCATATAATCCAAAAAACAATAGTATATCCTATCAAAATGAACATAAGACTGTGTTTAATAATTTCAATTAAACACAGCCCTCCTTTGGACTGTGTACGAACAAAATTATTCAGGATTGGAATAATAAGGACTATGAGCCTGTTTTTTCATTCCCAATCATTTCATGACAGTTTATATTTGTCCTCGTTAAATAAATAAAAATAAATAAATGATACGCTTCTCTGAAATCTGGCCCAAAGTTATTCCCTTGCTTGTGAAAAGTTGACAATACTAAAACTACTGCAGTCACAAATGAAAAAAATCTTTTCTTCATTCATATTCAACCTATTTCATTATGTTTGCTCTCAAAAAGTTAACAATGAACTGCTTAATAAAGGAAAAATAACGCTTCCATGGAATAAGACATACAATATAGAAATAAAATAGAAATTGAAACAGTGCAATGCATTTTTCCATAAGAGCCAATGTGTTACAAAATGACGAATCCCACAGAAATTCGGGTTGCCTATCTTTACCAGCTGCCTCACTTTCTTTGTGTTGCTAGTCCATTCCAGTTAGTATAGAGTTCACTGGAATTGGCGAGTTGGCTCTTTATACTGCTACCATTCTTGAACATACGTGTTCTCACTACTAAAGCTTTTTTCAGTGGTATCTCTAACCTCAAACATAGTAGATATTACATAGTGGCTTATGATTCACTGGTTTCATTATCCAATAAGTTCTAAGTTCTTGGAAAAATCTTGAACACTAAAATAAATAGTAAATTGAAGTTTGAAAACTATTTAATAATATAGCAATACTATACTAAACTGATCAGAAGTCTAACCTCAAGTCTTGAAACATAGTACATAGCAGCTGTTGTAAGTTGAAACTGTAACACAGTTGCCAACTTAACTAAGGTAGAATAGTTGAATCTTGGACTAGCTGTATTAGCCGTAAGTGGAAAATACCAAGCCAAAACTGTAGCAACTGCGTTAGATTCAACCAAATTACATAAGGATTTGATATTTACTTCTGCTTAGCTTAGTAAAGTAGATTAAAACTGCACATATGGCTGACAAAACTAACATTTTAAAATAATATTTCTGGCAGTTACGGCCATAATACCATAGCATTTAACTCAGTAGATTGCACTGAACAGAATCTCAAGGTACAGTACCAATAACTCAATAATGGAAAAATGACAGTTACCCCCTCTGTGCTTAGCAAGGTGTATGGTTGACAATAATATTATATTCTATCCTTTTTAAAAAGATAAAAAGAATGATGGTGCTTGTCAACAATATCTTTCATCTCTTGTAGATGATTTGTACTTAGTTTCCTTTATTGCCAAGGGTGAAATGTATACATTTTTGGTGTTTTTGTAGCTTGTTGAGATGTCCTTCTTACTTGAGGTGAGAACTCAAAGTCTTCTTTGTGATCAGTTTTGAACTGAATATCCCCATTAGGTCAATATTTTAGTGCTCTACTGTCAACAACCACTTTGTCTGCAGCCTATTTCCCAGGTCTAAGTGATAGGAGATTGGTTGCCACCTTTTTATAATTCAAAAAGAAAGAATCATCTATGACTATTATATATCATATGTAGGTTTCTTGGCCTGACAGTTCTTATGAGTGTTATAAAGGGTGTATACTGGGAACTGCATGGCTTGAAAAAAGCCACAAATTTTTAAATTTTGAACAAAAAATTATATAGAACACAATGTGTTCTACAAACTCGGAACTTTGAGAAAATTACAAAAATTAAGTAGCAAAAATGACATTGCATAGGTGGTGTCCTTTCGATTGAATACATGTTTCCAGACGTTCCCTGAAGTGAGGCATCGCATCTTGTAACATTGCTCATGGTATGGCTTGGATTTTTCTTTGAATGGCTTCCTTCAACTCTTGCAATGTATGTGGTTTTTTAAGCGTATACACGCAATTCAAAGAAACTCTAAAGAAAGAAGTCTGGGATTGTCAAATCAGGAGACCGTGGGGGCCAAGGAGCATCTCTAAATCTAAAATAAGAGATAACTTTTCCAGCAAAAGCTTGTTGATAAGACTAATCGGTCTATAATTACAGGGATTAGTCGGGTCACCTTGTTTGAATAGAGGTTTTATTTTGGCTGACTTGAGGTGCTCAGGAAAATATCCCTCCTCAAAGCATCTATTAAAAATGAAAGAGAGAGGTTGAGATATAAAATTGGCTATTTTCTTCAGCGTAATATTACCTAGACTATCAATACCAGGACTGCAGTTGTTCTTTAGATTTTTAATAGTTGCCTCAACCTCAACTGGGCACGTTGGTCTCATAAAAAACGTGTTATCGATCTGTATTTCAGGAAATCGATCACCAGTATTATCAGGGATATTGATAGTTTGAGCTTGTAATTTACCCACATTTGTGAAATAATTGTTGAGGGATTGAGCATCAAGTTCAGTACTCTTGTCGTTGATACTGTCCTCACCTATAACTTCGTTTATGCACTTCCACAACTTCATGCTGTTGTTATTACAATTTTCAATTTTCCCTTTATAGTAGACTTCCTTTGCATGATTTATGATCTTATTCAAACCATTACGATAAACTTTATATTCATTCTTTAATATATTGTTATTAGGATCTCTTCTGAGTCTAGAATGCATTTTGTCCCGCGTGATTATTGATCTTATGATGCCTTCAGATATCCAGGGCTTCAGGGGACGAAGTCTGTTAGGTATCTCTTTTACCTTTCTGCATTGGTTGATGAGACTGGTCAAACGATCGACAAATTTATCCATAATAGTGTCAATGCTTCCATTCACGGTATAGATTTCTTCCCAATCTTCATTCCTTATGCGTTCCAATAGTGCATGATAGTTGGTTCTAGTTAATGTGTTTATCAATACTTTTCTATTATTCTTATTGATAGGAACCTTCACCAAGTTCAGTACAACCGCGTAGTGGTCAGTTATGGTTGTCCTAAATATAGCTCCTTAATGGACATAGAATGGTTGCCTGAATTTTTATAAAAAATGTGGTCAATGCAAGAATTTGTTGTGGTTGTTACTCTGGTATCACCAGTTATGTAAGACTTATAGCCATTACTATTGAAAATATGCAGATAATCTTGAACAGGAACACTAGTTGAATGTGTATTTATATTCATGTCTCCCGCCACACATACATTTATTCCATTAGGAATATTACTGATTTCATTACTCAGACTATTAAGAAAATTATCAATATTTTGATTACTTGGTGATCTATAAACCCCAATCACCTTCACAATAAAATCATCAATTCTTAGGTCAGCACTAACTACATTAGCATCAGTAATATCGAGTGAAACTTCATTGAATCTTATACAATCTTTTATGTACATGCATAATCCATCACATTTATTCTGTTTAGTGACTTATTTATTGCCGTATATCCAGGAATGTTGAAAATGAACGGCATATCTGCAGTCAACCAGGTCTCCGTTAATATTATAATGTGAATATCAGTTTTCAATTCATTGAGGCAGCAAATGAACTGATCGAAATTAGCATTCAAACTACGTATATTCATAGACATAATATTGAAACACTCAGCATCTTTATTTCTGTCCTCGAGAAAATGATAGTTCAAATAATCGTCGATTACATCTGTTTCATTTTCTGTTTCTAAAATATTCAGAACTTCTTCAGTGTCACTCATAACTTATATCATCAGGTCCACTTCTCTTTTCCTTGTTCCATTTAACAAGCCCCTCACTATCTATGAATTTAAGTTTCTTAATTAGTTTGTCCACAGCATCATCTACTAGACTGGTTGTTAAATACCTGAAAGTTTCAGTGTGTCTAGACAAAGCGACAATCGCATGGGGCATGCTGTTATAGATTTCATTCTCCTTGTACTTAATTCTGATTAGAATAACATTTTTATGAGTTAGCCCTTGTGCTTCATGGATTGTGTGAAGTGCAACATCCTCTCTCCACTTTATAGTATCACCCACCATAAGTTTTTCCTCTTGGGTGAATGTCAATATCAAAGTGTCGGGTTGTATCAGATGGTATTCCCCATTTCTGTAAGTAGGCAGAATTGAGATAGCTCTTTCATTAATCGTCGTAATATTTTCATAGACAGTGGAAAGGACAAAACAAACATCGATAGGACATCTACGAGTTACCGTTTGCTTTGTAAAAGGTTCGCAGAATTCTGAAATTTTATGCCATCTTGTGGCATAATTACTTCTCTCAATATAGGGTATTTGGTTTGCGTCACCAACACAATCATTTCTGAGGCCTTACTCAAGTTAGCAATAAACCCGATGTAACCCGCATGCATAAGTAGAGCTTCATCAATAAAAACTCTATCGTATGTTTTATTCTGATTATGATTTATTATATATGAGCCAACTGTTCTGTAATCAAGCTTAAGACGATTACAATGTTTTCGACCATACCTTTCAATGACAGTTTCACGGATTGCTTTAATACCTGCCCGTGTTTGAGTGAGTACTAGATCCTTGCCAGGCTCATGATTTACCACAGCCGGGAACACCGTCATACCACTTTATTTTAGGAAGTTTACACTCATGAAGAGTTATTCTATTTATAGTTTTTATTAATTCGCTATTCAGCATAAGTGTAGTATTACGTGTGACTAAAACATATCGTTCTTTAGTAGAGAATTTTAAAGTATCCTCTTGAAATTCTACGTAACTTCCACCCTGCTCCAAGCAATATCCCATTCGGTATTTAGAGTTTGTTTTGAATAGGAATCTTTTCAAATTATTATCATAGATGTTCATATTGTTATTCAGGACGCTTATTAGTTCATCACCTGATATTGACATGTTTCTATGCGTGATCCTAAGAAGAATATTTTTATATATTTTAGCATTTTCGTTATCAGTGTTTTGAAGTAGGGTCCGTAATTCAATCATAGAGTTTATGAATGCTTCACGTTTATTATTACCTTCAAAGAATCCTACAGGGTACTCAACTCCCGGACTATCAGATAGCTTAGGTATATTAAGAAAATTAATTTCACAATAACCTCGATAATAAAAAATAAACTTCAAATCTCTAGCTCCTATGACAGTACTCAAGAGTTCAGTGGCAGGAATATCAAAATAAGTTTCACCAAGATTGTTAAAAGAATCAATTCCTATAATCAAAGGGTAATTGAATTTACTCCAATCATTTATTCTATTCAAAAGATCAATAAGTACCCCATTTTCACCATCATTTAATATGAAAATAGGAATGTTTTTATCAGAAAACAAAACTCTTATACAATTAGAATCTCGTAACACATTCAGGTGATTCCATTCTTCAAGAGAGAAATATTTTTTATTTCTAAGCAGAGAGAGTCCTT